>NW_026263020.1:0-126000 GCF_947179515.1 Apodemus sylvaticus
TGGTATTCTTACATATTCTTTCGAGAGAAAACTCTCCTGTGCCTTCTCTTTTGAGGCTCCACGCTTACACATACACGCAACACCAAAGCTTTTTGAGTTACAACATGTTGTTTAGAAAATGAAGATGATTTCCCACGATGCGGGATTTCCTTAAAACGTGGTTTTCTGAAAAATTTTGAAGAAAGAAAATTCTCCTGTAGGTTCTCTTTTGAGGCTACACGTTTAGACGTGCATGCCACACCAAATCTTTTCGAGTTACAACGTGTTGTTTAGGAGATAAAACCTAATTTTTTACGATGCGTTAATTCTTCTCGTAATGTGTTTCCAATACATACGCATTTGTCTTTACTCTGCAACATTGTATTTCATTATAACGTGGTATTCTTACATATTCTTTCGAGAGAAAACTATCCTGTGCGTTCTCTTTTGAGGTTACACACTTAGACATTGACGCAACACCAAACCTTTTCGAGTAAGAACATGTTATTTAGGAAAAACAATATAATTTCGCACGATGCGAGATTTCCTTAAAACGTGGTTTCTGACAAATTTTGATGAAAGAAAATTCACCTGTGGGTTCTCTTTTGAGGCTATACATTTAGACGTACACGTCACACCAAATCCTTTTGAGTTACAACGTGTTGTTTAGGAGATACAAGCTAATTTTGTATGATGCGTTATTTATTCTTGTAAAGAGTTTCCAATATGTACTTATTTGTCTTTATTCTGAAAAAATTGTATTTCCTTATAACGTGGTATTCTTACATATTCTTTCGAGAGAAAACTCTCCTGTGCCTTCTCTTTTGAGGCTCCACACTTAGACATACACGCAACACTAAAGCTTTTCGAGTTACAACATGTTTTTTAGGAAAAAGAAGGTGATTTCGCACGATGCGGGATTTCCTTAAAACGTGGCTTTCTGAAAAATTTTAACGAAAGAAAATTCTCCTGTGGGTTCTCTTTTGAGGCTACACGTTTAGACGTACAAGCCACACCAAATCTTTTCCAGTTACAACGTGTTGTTTAGGAGATACAAGCTAATTTTGTACGATGCGTTATTTCTTCTCGTAATGTGTTTCCAATATGTACATATTTGTCTTTACTCTGCAACACTGTATTTCCTTATAACGTGGTATTCTTACATATTCTTTCGAGAAAAAACTCTCCTTTACATTCTCTTTTGAGGCTACATGTTTAGACATACACGCAACACCAAAGCTTTTCAAGTTACAACGTGATGTTTAGGAAAAACAAGATAATTTCGCATGATGCGAGATTTCCTTAAAACGTGGTTTCTGACAAATTTTGATGAAAGAAAATTCACCTGTGGGTTCTCTTTTGAGGCTATACATTTAGACGTACAAGTCACACCAAATCCTATTGAGTTACAACGTGTTGTTTAGGAGATACAAGCTAATTTTGTATGATGCGTTATTTCTTCTTGTAAAGTGTTTCCAATATGTGCTTATTTGTCTTTATTCTGAAAAATTGTATTTCCTTATAACGTGTTATTCTTACATATTCTTTCGAGAGAAAACTCTCCTGTGCCTTCTCTTTTGAGGCTCCATGCTTAGACATACACGCAACACTAAAGCTTTTCGAGTTACAACATGTTTTTTAGGAAAAAGAAGGTGATTTCGCACGATGCGGGATTTCCTTAAAATGTGGCTTTCTGAAAAATTTTAACGAAAGAATATTCTCCTGTGGGTTCTCTTTTGAGGCTACACGTTTAGACGTACAAGCCACACCAAATCTTTTCCAGTTACAACGTGTTGTTTAGGAGATACAAGCTAATTTTGTAAGATGCGTTATTTCTTCTCGTAATGTGTTTCCAATATGTACGTATTTGTCTTTACTCTGCAACACTGTATTTCCTAATAACGTGGTATTCTTACATATTCTTTCGAGAAAAAACTCTCCTTTACATTCTGTTTTGAGGCTACATGCTTAGACATACACGCAACACCAAAGCTTTTCGAGTTACAATGTGTTGTTTAGGAAAAACAAGATAATTTCGCATGATGCGAGATTTCCTTAAAACGTGGTTTCTGACAAATTTTGATGAAAGAAAATTCTCTTGTGGGTTCCCTTTTGATGCTACACGCTTAGACGTACACGTCACACCAAATCTTTTCGAGTTACAACGTGTTGTTTAGTAGACACAAGCTAATTTTGTACGATGTGTTATTTCTTCTTGTAAAGTGTTTCCAATATGTACTTATTGGTCTTTACTCTGCAAAATTGTATTTCCTTATAACGTGGTATTCTTACATAATCTTTCGAGAGAAAACTCTCCTGTGCCTTCTCTTTTGAGGCTCCACGCTTACACATACACGCAACACCAAAGCTTTTCGAGTTACAACATGTTGTTTAGGAAAAAGAAGATGATTTCGCACGATGCGGGATTTCCTTAAAACGTGGTTTTCTGACAAATTTTGACGAAAGAAAATTCTCCTGTGGGTTCTCTTTTGAGGCTACACGTTTAGACGTACACAGCACACCAAATCTTTTCGAGTTACAACGTGTTGTTACGGAGATACAAGGTAATTTTGTAAGATGAGTTACTTCTTCTCTTAAAGTGTTTCCAATACGTTCTTATTTGTCTTTACTCTGCAACACTGTATTTCCTTATAACGTGGTATTCTTACATATTCGTTCGAGAGAAAACTATCCTGTGTGTTCCCTTTTTAGTCTACACACTTAGACATACAGGCAACACCACAGCTTTCTGAGTTACAACGTGTTGTTTATGAAAAACCAGATAATTTCGCACGATGCGGGATTTCCTTAAAACGTAGTTTTCTGAAAAATTTTGACGAAAGAAAATTCTTCAGTGGGTTCTCTTTTGAGGCTACACGTTTAGACGTACACGCCACACCAAATCCTTTCGAGTTACCACATGTGGTTTAGGAAATACAAGCTAATATTTTAAGATACGTTATTTCTTCTCATTAAGTGTTTCCAACATGTACGTATTTGTCTTTACTCTGCAACACTGTATTTCCTTATAACTTTGTATTCTTATATATTCTTTCGAGAGAAAACTCTCCTGTGCATTCTCTTTAGAGGCTACACGCTTAGACATACAAGCAACGCCAAAGCTTTTCGAGTTACAATGTGTTGTTTAGAAAAAACAAGATAATTACGCACGATGCGAGATTTCCATAAAACGTGGTTTTCTGAAAAATTTTGACCAAAGAAAGTTCTCCTGTGGGTTCTCTTTTGAGGCTACACATGTAGAGGTACGAGACACACCAAATCTATTCGAGTTACAACGTGTTGTTTAGGAGATACAAGCTAATTTTGCACGATGCGTTATTTCTTCTCTTAAAGTGTTTCCAGTAGTATTTGTCTTTACTCTGCAACAATGTATTTCCTTATAACATGGTATTCTTACTTATTCTTTCGAGAGAAAACTCGCCTGTGCGTTCTCTTTTGAGGCTACACGCTTAGACAAATACGCAACGCCAAAGCTTTTCGAGTTACAACGTGTTGTTTAGGAAAACAAGATAATTTCGCACGATGCAGGATTTCCATAAAACGTGGTTTTCTGAAAAATTTTAACGAAAGAAAATTCTCCTGTGGGTTCTCTTTTGAGGCTACACGTTTAGACGTACAAGCCACACCAAATCTTTTCCAGTTACAACGTGTTGTTTAGGAGATACAAGCTAATTTTGTACGATGCGTTATTTCTTCTCGTAATGTGTTTCCAATATGTACATATTTGTCTTTACTCTGCAACACTGTATTTCCTTATAACGTGGTATTCTTACATATTCTTTCGAGAAAAAACTCTCCTTTACATTCTCTTTTGAGGCTACATGTTTAGACATACACGCAACACCAAAGCTTTTCAAGTTACAACGTGATGTTTAGGAAAAACAAGATAATTTCGCATGATGCGAGATTTCCTTAAAACGTGGTTTCTGACAAATTTTGATGAAAGAAAATTCACCTGTGGGTTCTCTTTTGAGGCTATAGATTTAGACGTACAAGTCACACCAAATCCTATTGAGTTACAACGTGTTGTTTAGGAGATACAAGCTAATTTTGTATGATGCGTTATTTCTTCTTGTAAAGTGTTTCCAATATGTGCTTATTTGTCTTTATTCTGAAAAATTGTATTTCCTTATAACGTGTTATTCTTACATATTCTTTCGAGAGAAAACTCTCCTGTGCCTTCTCTTTTGAGGCTCCATGCTTAGACATACACGCAACACTAAAGCTTTTCGAGTTACAACATGTTTTTTAGGAAAAAGAAGGTGATTTCGCACGATGCAGGATTTCCTTAAAATGTGGCTTTCTGAAAAAATTTAACGAAAGAATATTCTCCTGTGGGTTCTCTTTTGAGGCTACACGTTTAGACGTACAAGCCACACCAAATCTTTTCCAGTTACAACGTGTTGTTTAGGAGATACAAGCTAATTTTGTAAGATGCGTTATTTCTTCTCGTAATGTGTTTCCAATATGTACGTATTTGTCTTTACTCTGCAACACTGTATTTCCTAATAACGTGGTATTCTTACATATTCTTTCGAGAAAAAACTCTCCTTTACATTCTGTTTTGAGGCTACATGCTTAGACATACACGCAACACCAAAGCTTTTCGAGTTACAATGTGTTGTTTAGGAAAAACAAGATAATTTCGCATGATGCGAGATTTCCTTAAAACGTGGTTTCTGACAAATTTTGATGAAAGAAAATTCTCTTGTGGGTTCCCTTTTGATGCTACACGCTTAGACGTACACGTCACACCAAATCTTTTCGAGTTACAACGTGTTGTTTAGTAGACACAAGCTAATTTTGTACGATGCGTTATTTCTTCTTGTAAAGTGTTTCCAATATGTACTTATTGGTCTTTACTCTGCAAAATTGTATTTCCTTATAACGTGGTATTCTTACATAATCTTTCGAGAGAAAACTCTCCTGTGCCTTCTCTTTTGAGGCTCCACGCTTACACATACACGCAACACCAAAGCTTTTCGAGTTACAACATGTTGTTTAGGAAAAAGAAGATGATTTCGCACGATGCGGGATTTCCTTAAAACGTGGTTTTCTGACAAATTTTGACGAAAGAAAATTCTCCTGTGGGTTCTCTTTTGAGGCTACACGTTTAGACGTACACGGCACACCAAATCTTTTCGAGTTACAACGTGTTGTTACGGAGATACAAGGTAATTTTGTAAGATGAGTTACTTCTTCTCTTAAAGTGTTTCCAATACTTACGTAGTTGTCTTTACTCTGCAACACTGTATTCCCTTATAAAGTGGTATTCTTACATATTCTTTGGAGAGAAAACTCTCCTGTGCATTCTCTTTTGAGGCTACACGCTTAGACATACACGAAACGCCAAAGCATTTCGAGTTACAATGTGTTGTTTAGGAAAAACAAGATAATTCCGCACTATGCGAGATTTCCATAAAACGTGGTTTTCTGAAAAATTTTGACCAAAGAAAGTTCTCCTGTGGGTTATCTTTTGAGGCTACACGTGTAGAGGTACGAGCCACACCAAATCTACTCGAGTTACAACGTGTTGTTTCGGAGATACAAGCTAATGTTTTATGATGCTTTATTTCTTCTCTTAAAGTGTTTCCAGTAGTATTTGTCTTTACTCTGCAACACTGTATTTCCTTATAACATGGTATTCTTACATATTCTTTCTAGAGAAAACTCGCCTGTGCGTTCTCTTTTGAGGCTACACACTTAGACAAATATGCAACGCCAAAGCTTTTCGAGTTACAACGTGTTGTTTAGGAAAACAAGATAATTTCGCACGATGTGAGATTTCCATAAAACGTGGTTTTCTGAAAAATTTTGATGAAAGAAAATTCTCCTGTGGGTTCTCGTTTGAGGCTACACTTTTAGACGTACACGTCACACCAAATATTTTCGAGTTACAACGTGTTGTTTAGGAGATACAAGCTAATATTGTAAGATGCGTTATTTCTTCTCATAAAGTGTTTCCAATATGTACTTATTTGTCTTTACTCTGCAAAATTGTATTTCCTTATAACGTGGTATTCTTACATATTCTTTCGAGAGAAAACTCTCCAGTGCCTTCTCTTTTGAGGCTCCACGCTTACACATACACGCAACACCAAAGCTTTTTGAGTTACAACATGTTATTTAGGAAAAAGAAGATGATTTCGCACAATGCGGGATTTCCTTAAAAAGTGGTTTTCTGAAAAATATTGAAGAAAGAAAATTCTCCTGTGGGTTCTCTTTTGAGGCTACACGTTTAGACGTACACGCCACACCAAATCCTTTCAAGTTACCACGTGTTGTTTAGGAGATACAAGCTAATTTTGTACGATGCATTATTTCTTCTCGTAAAGTGTTTTCAATACGTATTTATTTGTCTTTAATCTGCAACACTGTATTTCCTTATAACGTGGTATTCTTACGTATTATTTCTAGGGAAAACTCTCATGTGCGTTCTCTTTGAGGCGACACGCTTAGACAAACACGCAATGCCAAAACTTTTCGAGTTACAATGTGTTGTTTAGGAAAAACGAGATAATTTAGCACGATGCGAGATTTCCATAGAAGGTGGTTTTCTGAAAAATTTTGACGAATGAAAGTTCTCCTGTGGGTTCTCTTTTGAGGCTACACGTGTAGAGGTACGAGCCACACCAAATCTTTTCGAATTACAATGTGTTGTTTAGGACATACAAGCTAATTTTTTACGATGTGTTAATTATTCTCATAAAGTGTTTCCAATAAGTACCTATTTGTCTTTGCAACATTATATTTCCTTATAACGTGGTATTCTTACATATTCCTCCGAGAGAAAATGATCCTGTGCGTTCCATTTTGAGGCTACACACTTAGACATACAGGCAACACCAAAGCTTTTCGAGTTACAACGTGTTGTTTATGGAAAACAAGATAATTTCGCACGATGCAGGATTTCCTTAAAACGTGGTTTTCTGACAAATTTTGACGAAGGAAAATTCTCCTGTGGCTTCTCTTTTGAGGCTACACGTTTAGACGTGCATGCCACACCAAATCATTTCGAGTTACCACGTGTTGTTTAGGAGATACAAGCTAATTTTGTATGATGCGTTATTTCTTTTCGTAAAGTGTTTCCAATACGTACATATTTGTCTTTACTCTGCAACACTGTATTTCCTTATAACGTTGTATTCATACATGTTCTTTCGAGAGAAAACTCTCCTGTGCATTCTCTTTAGAGGCTATATGCTCAGACATACACGCAACACTAAAGCTTTTCGAATTACAACGTGTTGTTTAGGAAAAACAAAATAATTTTGTACGATGCGGGATTTCCTTAAAACGTGGATTTCTGACAAATTTTGACGAAAGAAAGTTCTCCTGTGGGTTCTCTTTTGAGGCTACACGTGTAGACGTACGAGCCACACCAACTATTTTTGAGTTACAACGTGTTGTTTAGGAGATACAAGCAAATATTGTACGATGTGTTATTTCTTCTCGTAAAGTGTTTCCAAAACGTACATATTTGTCATTACTCTGCAACACTGTATTTCCTTAAAACATGGTATTCTTACATATTCTTTCGAGGGAAAACTCTCCTGTGCATTCTCTTTTGAGGCTACACGATTAGACAAACACGCAACACCAAAGCTTTTCGAGTTAAAACATGTTGTTTAGGAAAAAGAAGATGATTTCGCACGATGCGGGATTTCCTTAAAACCTGGTTTTCTGAAAATTTTTTACGAAAGAAAATTCTCCTGTGGGTTCTCTTTTGAGGCTACATATTTAAACGTACATGCCACCAAATCTTTTCGAGTTACAACATGTTGTTTAGGAGAGACAAGCTAATATTTTATAATGCGTTAATTCTTCTCGTAACGTGTTTCCAATATGTACGTATTTGTCTTTACTCTGCAACATTGTATTTCCTTATAACGTGATATTCTTACATATTCTTTCGAGAGAAAACTATCCTGTGCATTCCCTTTTGAGGCTAAACACTTAGACATAGAGGCAACACCATAGCTTTTCGAGTTACAACGAGTTGTTTATAAAAAACAAGATAATTTCGCACGATGCCTGATTTCCTTAAAACATGATTTTCTGACAAATTTTGACGAAAGAAAATTACTCTGTGGGTTCTCTTTTGAGGCTTCACGTTTAGACGTGCACGCCACACCTAATCCTTTCGAGTTAACACGTGTTGTTTAGGAGATACATGCTAATTTTGTACGATGCGTTATTTCTTCTCGTAAAGTGTTTCCAATACGTACGTATTTGTCTTTACTCTGCAACACTGTATTTCCTTATAACGTGGTATTCTTGCATATTCTTTCGAGAGAAAACTATCCTGTGTGTTCCCTTTTGAGGCTACACACTGAGACATACAGGCAACACCAAAGCTTTTCAAGTTACAACGTGTTGTTTATGAAAAACAAGATAATTTCGCACGATGCGGGATTTCCTTAAAACTTGGTGTTCAGACAAATTTTGACGAAAGAAAATTCTCCTGTGTCTTCTCTTTTGAGGCTACACATTTAGGCGTACGAGCCACACCAAATATTTCGAGTTACAACTTGTTGTTTAGGAGATAATAGCAAATTTTGT
Organism: Apodemus sylvaticus; assembly: GCF_947179515.1. NCBI lineage: Eukaryota > Metazoa > Chordata > Mammalia > Rodentia > Muridae > Apodemus > Apodemus sylvaticus. The sequence continues at coordinate 8,563 of NW_026263020.1, forward strand.
ACGATGCGTTATTTCTTCTTGTAAAGTGTTTCCAATAAATACTTATCTGTCTTTACTCTGCAACACTGTATTTCCTTATAACGTGGTATTCTTACATATTCTTTCGAGGGAAAACTCTCCTGTGCGTTCTCTTTTGAGGCTACATTCTTAGACATACACGCAACGCCAAATCTTTTCGAGTTACAAAGTGTTGTTTAGGAAAAACAAGATAATTTCGCACGATGCGAGATTTCCATAAAACGTGGTTTTCTGAAAAATTTTGACCACAGAAAGTTCTCCTGTGGGTTCTCTTTTGTGGCTACATGTTTAGACGTACACGTCACACCAAATCTTTTCGAGTTACAATGTGTTGTTTAGGAGATACAAGCTAAACTTGTACGATGAGTTATTTCTTCTCATAAAGTGTTTCCAATAAGTACTTATTTGTCGTTACTCTGCAAAATTGTATTTCCTTATAACGTGGTATTCTTACATATTCTTTCGAGAGAAAACTCTCCTGTGCCTTCTCTTTTGAGGCTCCACGCTTACACATACAAGCAACAGCAAAGCTTTTCGAGTTACAACATGTTGTTTAGGAAAAAGAAGATGATTTCGCATAATGCGGGATTTCCTTAAAACGAGGTTTTCTGAAAAATTTTGACGAAAGAAAATTCTCCTGTGGGTTCTCTTTTGAGGCTACACATTTAGACATACAGGACACACCAAATCATGTCGAGTTACAACGTGTTGTTTAGGAGATACAAGCTAATTTTTTACGATGTGTTAATTATTCTCGTAAAATGTTTCTAATACATACGCATTTGTCTTTACTCTGCAACATTGTATTTCCTTATAACGTGGTATTCTTACATATTCTTTCGATAGAAAACTATCCTGTGTGTTCCCCTTTGAGGCTACACACTTAGACATACAGGCAACAACAAAGCTTTTCGAGTTACAACGTGTTGTTTATGAAAAACTAGATAATTTCGCACGATGCGGGATTTCCATAAACGTGGTGTTCTGACACATTTTGACGAAAGAAAATTCTCCTGTGGGTTCTCTTTTGAGGCTACACGTTTAGAGGTACATGCCACACCAAATCCTTTCGAGTTACCACGTGTTGTTTAGGAGATACAAGCTAATTTTGTACGATGCGTTATTTCTTCTCGTAAAGTGTTTCCAAACGTACGTATTTGTCTTTACACTGCAACACTGTATTTCCTTATAATGTTGAATTCTTACATGTTCTTTCGAGAGAAAACTCTCCTGTGCATTCTCTTTAGAGGCTACATGCTCACTCATACACGCAACACCAAAGCTTTTCGAGTTACAACGTGTTGTTTAGGAAAAACAAGATAATTTTGCACTATGCGGGATTTCCTTAAAACGTGGTTTTCTGACAAATTTTGACGAAAGAAAGTTCTCCTGTGCGTCGTGTTTTGAGGCTACACGTTTAGACATACATGCCACACCAAATCTTTTCGAGTTACAACTTCTTGTTTAGGAGATACAAGCAAATTTTGTACGATGCGTTATTTCTTCTTGGAAAGTTTTTCTAATACGTTCTTATTTGTCTTTAATCTGCAACACTGTATTTCCTTATAACGTGGTATTCTTACATATTCATTCGAGGGAAAACTCTCCTGTGCGTTCTCTTTTGAGGCTACATGCTTAGACATACACGCAACGCCAAAGCTTTTCGACTTACAACGTGTTGTTTAGGAAAAACAAGATAATTTCCCACGATGCGAGATTTCCTTAAAACGTGGTTTCTGACAAATTTTGATGAAAGAAAATTCTCCTGTGGGTTCTCTTTTGAGGCTACACGTTTAGACATACACGTCACACCAAATCTTTTCGAGATACAACGTGTTGTTTAGGAGATACAAGTTAATTTTGTATGATGTGTTATTTCTTCTCGTAAAGTGTTTCCAATATGTACTTATTTGTCTTTACTCTGCAAAATTGTATTACCTTATAACGTGGTATTCTTACATATTCTTTTGAGAGAAAATGCTCCTGTGCCTTCTCTTTTGAGGCTCCACGCTTAGACATACACGCAACACTAAAGCTTTTCGAGTTGCAACATGTTTTTTAGGAAAAAGAAGATGATTTCGCACGATGCAGGATTTCCTTAAAACGTGGTTTTCTGAAAAATTTTAACGAAAGAAAATTCTCCTGTGGGTTCTCTTTTGAGGCTACACGTTTAGACGTACACGCCACACCAAATCTTTTCGAGTTACAACGTGTTGTTTAAGAGATACAAGCTAATTTTTTACGATGTGTTATTTCTTCTTGTAAAGTGTTTCCAATAAGTACTTATCTGTCTTTAATCTGCAACACTGTATTTCCTTATAACGTGGTATTCTTACATATTGTTTCGAGGGAAAACTCTCCTGTGCGTTCTCTTTTGAGGCTACATGCTTAGACATACACGCAACGCCAAAGCTTTTCGAGTTACAAAGTGTTGTTTAGGAAAAACAAGATAATTTCGCACGATGCGAGATTTCCATAAAACGTGGTTTTCTGAAAAATTTTGACGAAAGAAAGTTCTCCTGTGGGTTCTCTTTTTAGGCTACATGTTTAGACGTACACGTCACACCAAATCTTTTCGAATTACAACGTGTTGTTTAGGAGATACAAGCCAATTTTGTACGATGCGTTATTTCTTCTCATAAAGTGTTTCCAATAAGTACTTATTTGTCTTTACTCTGCAAAATTGTATTTCCTTATAACGTAGTATTCTTACATATTCTTCCGAGAGAAAACTCTCCTGTGCCTTTTCTTTTGAGGCTACACGCTTACACATACACGCACCACCAAAGCTTTTCGAGTTACAACATGTTGTTTATTAAAAAGAAGATGATTTCGCATGATGCGGGATTTCCTTAAAACGAGGTTTTCTGAAAAATTTTGACGAAAGAAAATTCTCCTGTGGGTTCTCTTTTGAGGCTACACATTTAGACGTACAGGCCACACCAAATCTTGTCGAGTTACAACGTGTTGTTTAGGAGATACAAGCTAATTTTTTACGATGTGTTAATTATTCTCATAAAGTGGTTCCAATACATACGTATTTGTCTTTACTCTGCAACATTTTATTTCGTTATAACGTGGTATTCTTACATATTCTTTCGATAGAAAACTATCCTGTGCGTTCCCCTTTGAGGCTACACACTTAGACATACAGACAACACCAAAGCTTTTCGAGTTACAACGTGTTGTTTATGAAAAACAAGATAATTTCCCACGATGCGGGATTTCCTTAAAACGTGGTGTTCTGACAAATTTTGACGAAAGAAAATTCTCCTGTGGGTTCTCTTTTGAGGCTACACGTTTAGAGGTACACGCCACACCAAATCCTTTCGAGTTACCACGTGTTGTTTAGGAGATACAAGCTAATTTTGTACGATGCGTTATTTCTTCTCGTAAAGTGTTTCCAAAGGTACGTATTTGTCTTTACACTGCAACACTGTATTTTCTTATAATGTTGAATTCTTACATGTTCTTTCAAAAGAAAACTCTCCTGTGAATTCTCTTTAGAGGCTACATGCTCACACATACACGCAACACCAAAGCTTTTCGAGTTACAACGTGTTGTTCAGGAAAAACAAGATAATTTTGCACTATGCGGGATTTCCTTAAAACGTGGTTTTCTGACAAATTTTGACGAAAGAAAGTTCTCCTGTGGGTTGTCTTTTGAGGCTACAAGTTTAGACCTACGAGCCACACCAAATCTTTTCGAGGTACAACTTGTTGTTTAGGAGATACAAGCAAATTTTGTACGATGCGTTACTTCTTCTTGTAAAGTGTTTCCAATACGTACTTAATTGTCTTTACTCTGCAACACTGTATTTCCATATAACGTGGTATTCTTACATATTCTTTTGAGGGAAAACTCTCCTGTGCGTTCTCTTTTGAGGCTACATGCGTAGACATATAGGCAACGCCAAAGCTTTTCGAGTTACAACGTGTTGTTTATGAAAAACAAGATAATTTCGCACGATGCGGGATTTCCTTAAAACGTGGTTTTCTGACAAATTTTGACGAAAGAAAATTCTCCTGTGGGTTCTCTTTTGAGGATACACTTTTAGAGGTACACGCCACACCAAATCCTTTCGAGTTACCACGTGTTGTTTTGGAGATACAGCTAATTTTGTACGATGCATTATTTCTTCTCGTAAAGTGTTTCCAATACGTACGTATTTGTCTTTACTCTGCAACACTGTATTTCCTTATAATGTTGTATTCTTACATGTTCTTTCGAGAGAAAACTCTCCTGTGCATTGTCTTTAGAGGCTACATGCTCACACATACACGCAATACCAAAGCTTTTCGAGTTACAACGTGTTGTTCAGGAAAAACAAGATAATTTTTCACGATGCGGCTTACAAAATTAGCTTGTATCTCCTAAACAACACGTTGTAACTCGAAATGAATTGGTGTGGCGTGTACGTCTAAACGTGTAGCCACAAAGGAGAACCCATAGGAGAATTTTCTTTCATCAAAATTTTTCAGAAAATCACGTTTTAAGGAAATCCCGCATCGTGCAAAATTATCTTTTTTTTCCTAAACGACACGTTGTAACTCGAAAAGCTTTCGTGTTGCGTGTATGTCTAAGTGTGTAGCCTCCAAAGAGAAGGCACAGGAGAGTTTTCTCTCAAAATAATATGTAAGAATACCATGTTATAAGGATATAAAGTGTTGCAGAGTAAAGACAAATATGTACGTATTGGAAACACTTTAGGAGAAGAAATAATGCATCGTACAAAATTAGCTTGAATCTCCTAAACAACACGCTGTAACTTGAAGACATTTGGTGTGGCGTGTACATCTTAACGTGTAGCCTCAAAAGAGAACCCACAGGAGAATTTTGTTTCGTCAAAATTTGTCAGAAAACCACGTTTTAAGGAAATCCTGCATAGTGCGAAATATTCTTGTTTTTCCTAAACAACACGTCGTAACTCGAAAAGCTTTGGTGTTGCGTGTATGTCTAAGCGTGTAGCCTCAAAAGAGAACGCAGAGGAGAGTTTTCTCTCGAATGAATAAGTAAGAATACCATGTTATAAGGAATTACAGTGTTGTAGAATAAAGACAAATATGTACATATTGGAAACACTTAAACTTTACGAGAAGAACTAACGCATCGTACAAAATTAGCTTGTATCTCTTAAACAACACTTTGTAACTCGAAAAGCTTTGGTGTTGCGTGCATTTCAAAGCGTGTAGCCTCAAAAGAGAAGGCACAGGAGAGTTTTCTCTGGAAAGAATATATAAGAATACCACGTTATAAGGAAATACAGTGTTGCAGAGTAAAGACAAATACATACATATTGGAAACACTTTATGAGAAGAAATAACGCATCGCAAAAATTAGCTTGTATCTCCTAAACAACATTTTGTAACTCGAAAAGATTTGGTGTGGCGTGTACGTCTAAACGTCTAGCCTCAAACGGGAACTCACAGGAAAATTTTTTTTTGTCAACATTTTTCAGAAAACCACGTTTTAAGGAAATCCCGCATTGTGCGAAATTATCTTGTTTTTCCTAAACAACACGTTGTAACTCGAAAAGCTTTGGTGTTGCATGTATGTCTAAGTGAGTAGCCTCAAAAGAGAATGCACAGGAGAATTTTCTCTCGAAAGAATATGTAAGAAAACCACGTTATAAGGAATTACAGTGTTTCAGAGTAAAGACAAACATGTACGTATTGGAAACACTATACGAGAAGAAATAACGCATCATAAAAAATTAGCTTGTATCTCCTAAACAACACGTTGTAACCGAAAAGATTTGGTGTGGCATGTACGTCTAAACGTGTAGCCTCAAAAGAGAACCCACAGAAGAATTGTCTTAGGTCAAAATTTGTCAGAAAACCATGTTTTAAGGAAATCCCGCACATTATAAGGAAATACAGTGTTGCAGAGTAAAGACAAATATGTACCTATTGGAAACACTTTACAAGAAGAAATAACGCATCGTACAAAATTAGCTTGTGTCTCCTAAACAACACTTTGTAATTCGAAAAGATTTGGTTTGGCATGTACGTCTAAACGTGTAGCCTCAAAAGAGAAGCCACAGGAGAATTTTCTTTCGTTAAAATTTGTCAGAAAAGAGAACGCACAGGAGAGTTTTCTCTCGAAAGAATATATAAGAATAACACGTTATAAGAAAATACAGTGCTGCAAAGTAAAGACAAATACGTACCTTTTGGAAACACTTAAACTTTACGAGAAGTAAAGCATAGTACAAAATTAGCTTGTATCTCTTAAACAACACGTTGTAACTCGAAAAGCTTTGGTGTTGCGCGCATTTATGAGCATGTAGCCTCAAAAGAGAAGGCACAGGAAGAAAGAATGCATCGCAAAAAATTAGCTCGTATCTCCTAAACAACATGTTGTTACTCGAAAAGATTTGGTGTGGCGTGTACGTCTAAACGTGTAGCCTCAAAAGAGAACACACAGGAGAATTTTCTTTGGTCAAAATTTGTCAGAAAACCTCGTTTTAAGGAAATCCCGCATCGTGCGAAATTATCTTGTTTTTCCTAAACAACACGTTGTAACTCGAAAACTTTGGTGTTGCGTGTATGTCTAATCATGTAGCCTCAAAAGAGAACGCACAGGAGACTTTTCTCTCGAAAGAATATGTAAGAATACCACGTTATAAGGTAATACAGTGATGCAGAGTAAAGACAAATTAGTACGTATTGGAAACACTTTACGAGAAGAAATAATGCATCGTACAAAATTAGCTTGTATCTCCTAACCAACATGTTGTAACTCGAAAAGATTTGGTGTGGCGTGTACGTCTAAACGTGTAGCCTCAAAAGAGAACCCACAGGAGAATTGTTTTTCGTTAAAATTTGTCAGAAAACCATGTTTTAAGGAAATCACTCATCGTGAGAAATTATCATGTTTTTCCTAAACAACACGTTGTAACTCGAAAAGCTTTGATGTTGCGTGTATGTCTAAGCATGTAGCCTCAAAAGAGAACTCACAGGAGAGTTTTCTCTCGAAAGAACATGTAAGAATACCACATTATAAGGAAATGAAATTTTGCAGAGTAAAGACAAATACGTATGTATTTGAAACACTTTACGAGAAGAAATAACGCATCGTAAAATTTAGTTTGTATCTCCTAAACAACACATTGTAACTCGAAAAGAGTTGGTGTGGCGTGTACGTCTAAACGTGTAGCCTCAAAGGAGAACCCACAGGAGAATTTTCTTTCGTCAAAATTTGTCAGAAAACCACTTATTAAGGAAATCTCGCATTGTGCGAAACTATCTTGTTTTTCCTAAACAACACATTGTAACTCGAAAATTTTTGATGTTGCATGTATGTCTAAGCATGTAGCCTCAAAAGAGAATGCACAGGAGAGATTTCTCTCGAACGAGTATGTAAGAATACCACGTTATAAGGAAATACAGTGTGGCAAATTAAAGATAAATATGTAGCTTTTGGAAACACTTAAACTTTACGAGAAGATATAAAGCATCGTAAAAAATTAGCTTGTATCTCCTAAACAACACGTTGTAACTCGAAAAGATTTGGTGTGGCGTGTACGTCTAAATGTGTAGCCTCAAATGAAAACCCACAGGAGAATTTTCTTTCGTCAAAATTTGTCAGAAAACTACATTTTAAAGAATTCCCGCATCTTGCGAAATTATCTTGTTTTTCCTAAACAACATGTTCTAACTCGAAATGCTTTGGTGTTGCGTGTATGTCTAAGCGTCTAGCCTCAAAAGAGAACGCACAGGAGAGTTTTCTCATGAAAGAATATGTACAAATACCATGTTATAAGGAAATACAATGTTGTAGAGTAAAGACAAATACGTACGTATTGGAAACACTTTAGGAGAAGAAATAACGCATCGTACAAAATTAGCTTGTATCTCCTAAACAACACGTTGTAACTCGAAAAGATTTGGTGTGGCATGTACGTCTAAGCGTGTAGCCTCAAATGAAAACCCACAGGAGAATTTTCTTTCGTCAAAATTTGTCAGAAAACCACGTTTTAAGGAATTCCCGCATCTTGCGAAATTATCTTGTTTTTCATAAACAACACGATCTAACTCGAAATGCATTGGTGTTGCGTGTATGTCTAAGCGTGTAGCCTCAAAAGAGAATGCACAGGAGAGTTTTGTCTCGAAAGAATATGTACGAATACCATGTTATAAGGAAATACAGTGTTGTAGAGGAAAGACAAATACGTACGTTTTGGAAACACTTTAGGATAAGAAATAACGCATCATTCAAAATTAGCTTGTATCTCCTAAACAGCACGTTGTAACTCGAAAATCTTTGGTGTTGCGTGTATGTCTAAGCGTGTAGCCTCAAAAGAGAACGCACAGGAGAGTTTTCTCTCGAAAAAATATGTAAGAATACCACGTCATAAGGAAATACAGTGTTGCAAAGTAAAGAAAAATACGTACCTTTTGGAAACACTTAAACGTTACGAGAAGAAATAATGCATCATTGAAAATTAGCTTGTATCTCCTAAACAATACGTTCTAACTCGAAAAGATTTGGTGTTGCGTGTATGACTAAGCATGTAGCCTCAAAAGAGAGCGCACAGGAGAGTTTTCTCTCGAAAGAATATGTAAGAATACCACGTTATGAGGAAATACAGTGTTGCAGAGTAAAGAAAAATACGTGCATATTGGAAAAACTTTACGAGAAGAAATAACGCATCCTACAAAATTAGCTTGTATCTCCTAAACAACACCTTGTAACTCGAAAGGATTTGGTGTGGCGTGTACGTCAAACGTGTAGCCTCAAAAGAGAACCCACAAGAGAATTTTCTTTGGTCAAAATTTGTCAGAAAACCACGTTTTAAGGAAATCCCGCATCGTGCGAAATTATCTGGTTTTTCCTAAACAACACGTTTTAACTCGAAAAGCTTTGGTTTTGCGTGTATGTCTAAGTGTTTAGCCTCAAAAGAGAACGCACAGGAGAGTTTTCTCTCGAAAGAATATGTAAGAATTCCACGTTATAAGGAAATACAGTGTTGCAGAGTAAAGAAAAATACGTACGTATTGGAAAAACTTTACGAGAAGAAATAACGCATCCTACAAAATTAGCTTGTATCTCCTAAACAACACCTTGTAACTCGAAAGGATTTGGTGTGGCGTGTACGTCAAACGTGTAGCCTCAAAAGAGAACCCACAGGAGAATTTTCTTTGGTCAAAATTTGTCAGAAAATCACGTTTTAAGGAAATCCCTCATCGTGCGAAATTATATTGTTTTTCCTAAACAATACTTTGTAACTCGTAAAGCTTTGGTGTTGCGTGTATGTCTAAGAGTGTAGCTTCAAAAGAGAACGCACAGGAGAGTTTTCTCTCGAAAGAATATGTAAGAATACCATGTTATAAGGAAATACAGTGTTGCAGAGTAAAGATCAATAGGTAGTTATTGTAAATACTTTACGAGAAAAAATAACGCATGGTACAAAATTAGCTTGTATCTCTTAAACAACACGTTGTAATTCGAAAATATTTGGTGTGGCGTGTATGTCTAAATGTGTAGCCTCAAACGAGAACCCACAGGAGAATTTTCTTTCGTCAAAATTTTTCAGAAAACCACGTTTTAAGGTAATCCCTCATCGTGCGAAATTATCTTGTTTTTCCTAAACAGCACAATGTAACTCGAAAAGCTTTGGTGTTGCGTGTATGTCTAAGCATGTAGCATCAAAAGAGAGCGCACAGGAGAGTATTCTCTCGAAAGAATATGTAAGAATACCACGTTATAAGGAAATACAGTGTTGCAGAGTAAAGAAAAATACGTACGTATTGGAAAAACTTTATGAGAAGAAATAACGCATCGTACAAAATTAGCTAGTATCTCGTAAACAACACCTTGTAACTCGAAAGGATTTGGTGTGGCGTGTACGTCTAAATGTGTAGCCTCAAAAGAGAACCCAAAGGGGAATTTTCTTTGGTCAAAATTTGACAGAAAACCACGTTTTAAGGAAATCCCGCATCGTGCGAAATTATCTTGTTTTTCCTAAACAATACGTTGTAACTCGAAAAGCTTTGGTGTTGCGTGTATGTCTAAGCGTGTAGCCTCAAAAGAGAATGCACAGGAGAGTTTTCTCTCGAAAGAATATGTAAGAATACCACGTTATAAGGAAATACCGTGTTGAAGAGTAAAGATAAATAGGTAGTTATTGTAAATACTTTACGAGAAGAAATGACGCATGGTACAAAATTAGATTGTATCTCCTAAACAAAACGTTGGAATTCGAAAATATTTGGTGTGGCATGTACGTCTAAACGTGTAGCCTCAAAAGAGGACCGACAGGAGAATTTTCTTTCGTCAAAATTTTTCAGAAATCACGTTGTAATGAAATCCCTCATTGTGCGAAATTATCTTGTTTTTCCTAAACAACACGTTGTAACTCGAAAAGCTTTGGTGTTGCCTGTATGTCTAAGCGTGTAGCCTCAAAAGACAATGCACAGGAGAGTTTTCTCTCGAAAGAATATGTAAGAATACAATGTTATAAGGAAATACACTGTTGCAGAGTAAAGAAAGATATGTACGTATTGGAAACACTTTATGAGAAGAAATAAAGCATCGTAAAAATTAAGCTTTTATCTCCTAAACAACACTTTGTAACTTGAAAGATTTGGTGTGGCGTGTATGTCTAAATGTGTAGCCTCAAAAGAGAACCCACAGGAGAATTTTCTTTCGTCAAAATTTGTCAGAAAACCATGTATTAAGTAAATCCCGTATCGTGCAAAATTATCTTGTTTTTCCTAAACAACACATTGTAACTCGAAAAGCTTTGGTGTTGCGTGTACGTCTATGCGTGTAGCCTCAAAAGAGAATGCACAGGAGAGTTTTCTCTCGAAAGAATATGTAAGAATACCACGTTATAAGTAAATACAGTGTTGCAGAGTAAAGATAAATAGGTAGTTATTGTAAATACTTTACGAGAAGAAATAACGCATATTACAAAAGAGTTTTCTCTCGAAAGAATATGTAAGACTACCAAGTTATAAGGAAATACAGTGTTGCAGAATCAAGACAAATATGTACGCATAGAAAACACTTTATGAGAAGAAATAACGCATCGTACAAAATTAGCTTGCATCTCCTAAACAACACGTTGTAACTCGAAAATATTTGGTGTGGTGTGTACGTCTAAACGTGTAGTCTCAAAAGAGAACCCACAGGAGAATTTTCTTCCGTCAAAATTTGTCTGAAAAACATTTTCTAAGGAAATCACGCATCGTACGAAATTATCTTGTTTTTCCTAAACTACACGTTGCAACTTGAAAAGCTTTGGTGTTGCGTGTATGTCTAAGCATGTAGCCTCAAAAGAGAGAGCACAGGAGAGTTTTCTCTCGAAAGAATATGTAAGAAAACCACATTATAAGGAAATACAGTGTTGCAGAGTAAAGAAAAATACGTACGTATTGGAAAAACTTTACAAGAAGAAATAACGCATTTGTACAAAATTAGCTTGTATCTCCTAAACAACACCTTGTAACTCGAAAAGATTTTGTTTGGCATGTAAGTCTAAAGGTGTAGCCTCAAAAGAGAAGCCACCGGAGAATTTTCTTTGGTCAAAATTTGTCAGCAAGCCACGTTTTAAGGAAATCCCGCATCGTGCGAAATTATCTTGTTTTTCCTAAACAACACGTTGTAACTCGAAAAGCTTTGGTGTTGCGTGTATGTCTAAGCATGTAGCCTCAAAAGAGAATGCACAGGAGAGTTTTCTCTCGAAAGAATATGTAAGAATACCACGGTATAAGGAAATACAGTGTTGCAGAGTAATGACAAATACTTACGTATTGGAAACACGTTACGAGAAGAAATAACGCATGGTACAAAATTAGCTTGTACCTCCTAAACAACTCGTTGTAACTCGAAAAGATTTGATGTGACGTTTGCATCTAAACGTGTAGCCTCAAAAGGGAACCCACAGGAGAATTTTCTTTCGTCAAAATTTTTCAGAATACCATGTTTTACGGAAATCCCACATCATGTGAAATTATCTTGTATTTCCTAAACAACACGTTGTAACTCGAAAAGCTTTGGTGTTGCGTGTATGTCTAAGCTTGTAGCCTCAAAGGAGAACGCACAGGACAGTTTCCTGCGAAAGAATATGTAAGAATACCACGTTATGAGGAAATACAGTGTTGCAGAGTAAAGAGAAATACCTACGCATTGGAAACACTTTACAATAAGAAATAGTGCATTGTAAAAATTAGCTTGTATCTCCTAAACAACACGTTGTAACTCGAAAAGATTTGGTGTGGCGTGCATTTCTAAACGTGTAGCCTCAAAAGAGAACCCACAGGAGAATTTTCTTTGGTCAAAATTTGTCAGAAAACCAGGTTTTATGGAAATCCTGAAAAATTTTGACGAAAGAAAATTCTCCTATGGGTTCTCTTATGAGGCTACACGTTTAGACGTACACGCCACACCAATTCCTTTCGAGTTACAACGTGTTGTTTAGGAGATAGAAGCTAATTTTGTATGATGCGTTATTTCTTCTCGTAAAGTGTTTCCAATACGTATGTATTTGTCTTTACTCTGCAACACTGTATTTCCTTATAACTTGGTGTTCTTACATATTCTTTCAAGAGAAAACTATCCTGTGCCTTCTTTTTTGAGGCTACACACTTAGACATATGCGCAACACCAAAGTTTTTTGAGTTGCAACGTGTGGTTTAGGAAAAACCAGATAATTTCGCAAGATGTGGGATTTCCTTAAAACGTGATTGTCTGAAAATTTTTGAGGAAAGAAAATTCTCCTATGGGTTCTCTTTTGAGGCTACACGTTTAGACGTACACGCCACACCAAATCTTTCCGAGTTACAACGTGTTGTTTAGGAGATACAAGCTAATTTTGTACGATGCGCTATTTCTTCTCTTAAAGTGTTTCCAATACATATGTATTTGTCTTTACTCTGCAAAACTGTATTTCCTTATAATGTGGTATTCTTATATATTCGTTCGAGAGAAAACTCTCCTGTGCCTTCTCTTTTGAGGCTACACACTTAGGCATACACGCAACACGAAAGCTTTTCGAGTTACAACGTGTTGTTTAGGAAAAACAAGATAATTTCGCACGATGCGGGATTTCCTTAAAACGTGATTTTCTGAAAAATTTTGACGAAAGAAAATTCTCCTATGGGTTCTCTTTTGAGGCTACATGTTTAGACGTACACGCCACACCAAATCTTTCGAGTTACAACGTGTTGTTTAGGAGATACAAGCTAATTTTGTACGATGCGTTATTTCTTCTCGTAAAGTGTTTCCAATAGGTACGTATTTGTCTTTACTCTGCAACACTGTATTTCCTATTAACGTGGTATTCTTACATATTCTTTCGAGAGAAAACTCTCCTGTGCCTTCTCTTTTGAGGTTACACACTTAGACATACACGCAACACGAAAGCTTTTCGAGTTACAAGGTGTTGTTTAGGAAAATCAAGATAATTTCGCACGATGCGGGATTTCCTTAAAATGTGATTTTCTGAAAAATTTTGACGAAAGAAAATTCTCCTATAAGTTCTCTTTTGAGGCTACACGTTTAGACGTACACGCCACACCAAATCTTTCCGAGTTACAACGTGTTGTTTAGGAGATACAAGCTAATTTTGTACGATGCGCTATTTCTTCTCGTAAAGTGTTTCCAATACATATGTATTTGTCTTTACTCTGCAAAACTGTATTTCCTTATAATGTGGTATTCTTATATATTCGTTCGAGAGAAAACTCTCCTGTGCCTTCTCTTTTGAGGCTACACACTTAGGCATACACGCAACACGAAAGCTTTTCGAGTTACAACGTGTTGTTTAGGAAAAACAAGATAATTTCGCACGATGCGGGATTTCCTTAAAACGTGATTTTCTGAAAAATTTTGATGAAAGAAAATTCTCCTATGGGTTCTCTTTTGAGGCTACATGTTTAGACGTACACGCCACACCAAATCTTTTCGAGTTACAACGTGTTGTTTAGGAGATACAAGCTAATTTTGTACGATGCATTATTTCTTCTCGTAAAGTGTTTCCAATAGGTACGTATTTGTCTTTACTCTGCAACACTGCATTTCCTATTAACGTGGTATTCTTACATATTCTTTCGAGAGAAAACTCTCCTGTGCCTTCTCTTTTGAGGTTACACACTTAGACATACACGCAACACGAAAGCTTTTCGAGTTACAAGGTGTTGTTTAGGAAAATCAAGATAATTTCGCACGATGCGGGATTTCCTTAAAATGTGATTTTCTGAAAAAATTTTGACGAAAGAAAATTCTCCTATAAGTTCTCTTTTGAGGCTACACGTTTAGACGTACACGCCACACCAAATCTTTTCGAGTTACAACGTGTTGTTTAGAAGATACAAGCAAATATTTTATGATGCGTTATTTCTTCTCGTAAACTGTTTCCAATAAGTACGTATTTGTCTTTACTCTGCAACACTGTATTTCCTTATAACGTGGTATTCTTACATATTCTTTCGAGAGAAAACTCTCCTGTGTGTTCTCTTTGAGGCTACACGCTTAGACATACACGCAACACCAAAGATTTTCGAGTTACAACGTGTTGTTTAGGAAAAACAAGATAATTTCGCACGATATGGGATTTCGTTAAAACCTGGTTTTCTGACAAATTTTGACCAAAGAAAATTCTCCTGTGGGTTCTCTTTTGAGGCTACACGTTTAGAGGAATATGCCACACCAAATCTTTTCGAGTTACAACGTGTTGTTTTGGAGATACAAGCTAATTTTGTAAGATACGTTATTTCTTCTCCTAAAGTGTTTCCAATACATACGTATTTGTCTTTATTCTGCAACACTGTATTTCCTTATAACGTGGTATTCTTGCATATTATTTTGAGAGAAAACTCTCCTGTGCCTTCTCTTTTGAGGCTACATGCTTAGACATACACGAAACACCAAAGCTTTTCGAGTTACAACGTGTTGTTTAGGAAAAACAAGATAATTTCGCATGATGCGGGATTTCCTTAAAACGTGGTTTTCTGACAAATTTTGACGAAAGAAATTTCTCCTGTGGGTTCTCTTTTGAGGCTACATGTTTAGACGTACACACCACGCCAAATATTTTCGAGTTACAACGTGTTCTTTAGGAGAAACAAGCTAATTTTGTACGATGCATTATTTCTTCTCGTAAAGTGTTTTCAATACGTACGTATTTGTCTTTATTTTGCAACACTGTATTTCCTTATAACGTGGTATTCTTATATATTCTTTCGAGAGAAAACTCTACTGTGCATTCTCTTTTGAGGCTACATGCTTAGACATACACGAACACCAAAGCTTTTTGAGTTACAACGTGTTGTTTAGGAAAAACAAGATAAGTTCGCACGATGAGGGATTTCCTTAAAACGTGGTTTTCTGACAAATTTTGAAGAAAGAAAATTCTCCTGTGGGTTCTCTTTTGAGGCTATACGTTTAGACGCACACGCCACACCAAATATTTTCGAATTACAACGTGTTGTTTAGGAGATACAAGCTAATTTTGTACCATGCATCATTTCTTCTCGTATAGTATTTACAATTACTACCTATTTATCTTTACTCTGCAACACTGTATTTCCTTATAACGTGGTATTCCTACATATTCTTTCGAGAGAAAACTCTCCTGTGTCCTCTTTTGAGGCTACACGCTTAGACATACACGCAACACCAAAGCATATCGAGTTACAACGTGTAGTTTAGGAAAAACAAGGTAATTTCGCACGATGAGGTATTTCCTTAGAACATGGTTTTCTGACAAATTTTGACGAAAGAAAATTCTCTTGTGGGTTCTCTTTTGAGGCTACACGTTTAGACGTACACGCCACACGAAATCTTTTCGAGTTACAACGTGTTAGTTAGGAGATACAAGCTAATTTTGTACGATGCGTTATTTCTTCTCGTAAAGTGTTTCCAATACGTACGTATTTGTCTTTATGCTGCAACACTGTATTTCCTTATAACGTGGTATTCTTACATATTCTTTCGACAGAAACTCTCCTGTGAATTCTCTTTTGAGGCCACACGCTTAGACATACATGCAACACCAAAGCTTTTCGAATTACAACGTGTTGTTTAGGAGAAACAAGATAATTTCGCACGATGCGGGATTTCCATAAAACGTGGGTTTCTGACAAATTTTGACGAAGGAAAATCCTCCTGTGGTTTCTCTTTTGAGGCTACACGTTTAGCCGTACATGCCACACCAAATCCATTCGAGTTACAACGCGTTGTTTAGGAGATACAAGCTAATTTTGTATGATGCATTATATCTTTTCGTAAAGTTTTTTCCAATACTTACGTATTTGTCTTTAGTCTGCAACACTGTATTTCCTTATAACGTGGTATTCTCACATATTGTTTCGAGAGAATACTCTACTGTGCGTTCTCTTTTGAGGCTACAATCTTAGATATACACGCAACACCAAAGCTTTTTGAATTACAACGTGTTGTTTAGGAAAAACAAGATAATTTCGCAGGATGCAGGATTTCCTTAAAACGTGGTTTTCTCACAAATTTTGACGAAAGAAAATTCTCCTGTTCGTTGTCTTTGAGGCTACACTTTTAGACGTACACGCCAAACCAAATCTTTTCGAGTTACCACTTGTTGTTTAGGAGATACAAGTTAATAATTTATGATGCGTTATTTCTTCTCGTAAAGTGTTTCCAATATGTACGTTTTTGTCTTTATTCTGCAACACTGTATTTCCTTATAACGTGGTATTCTTACATGTTCTTCCGAGAGAAAACTCTCCTGTGCATTCTCTTTTGAGGCTAAACCCTTAGACATACACGCAACACCAAAGCTTTTCGAGTTACAACGTGTTGTTTAGGAAAAACAAATAATTTCGCACGATGCGGGATTTCCTTAAAACGTGGTTTTCTGACAAATTTTGACGAAAGAAAATTCTCCTGTTGGTTCTCTTTTGAGGCTACACGTTTAGACTTACATGCCAAACCAAATCTTTTCGAGTTACAACGTGTTGTTTAGGAGATAAAAGCTAATTTTTAATAATGCATTATTTCTTCTCGTAAAGTGTTCCCAATATGTACATATTTGTCTTTACTCTGCAAAATTGTACTTCCTAATAGCGTGGTGTTCTTACATATTCTTTCGAGAGAAAACTCTCCTGTGCCTTCTCTTTTGAGGCTCCACGTTTAGACATACACGCAACACTAAAGTTTTTCGAGTTACAACATATTGTTTAGGAAAAAGAAGATGATGTCGCACGATGCAGGATTTCCTTAAAACGTGGTTTTCTCAAAAATTTTGAAGAAAGAAAATTCTCCTGTGGGTTCTCTTTTGAGGCTACACGTTTAGACATACACGCCACACCAGATCGTTTTGAGTTACAACGTGTTGTTTAGGAGATACATGTTAATTTTTTACTATGCGTTAATTCTTCTAGTAAAGTGTTTCCAATACGTACGTGTTTATCTTTACTCTGCAACACTGTATTTCCTTATAACGTGGTATTCTTACATATTCTTTCGAGAGAAAACTCTCCTTTGCGTTCTCTGTTGAGGCTACATGCTTAGACATACATGCAACACCAAAGCTTTTCGAGTTACAACGTGTTGTTTAGGAAAAACAAGATAATTTCGCACGATGCGAGATTTCCTTAAAACGTGGTTTCTGAAAAATTTTGATGAAAGAAAACTCTCCTGTTGGTTCTCTTTTGAGGGTACACATTTAGACATACACGTCACACCAAATGTTTTCGAGTAACAACGTGTTGTTTAGGAGATACAAGCTAATTTTGTAAGATGCGTTATTTCTTCTCGTAAAGTGTTTCCAATATGTACTTATTTGTCTTTACTCATCAAAATTTTATTTCCTTATAACGTGGTATTCTTACATATTCTTTCAAGAGAAAACTCTCCTGTGCCTTCTCTTTTGAGGCTCCACGCTTAGACATACACGCAACCCCAAAGCTTTTCGAGTTACAACTTGTTGTTTAGGAAAAAGAAGATGATTTCGCACGATGCGGGATTTCCTTAAAACGTGGTTTTCTGAAAAATTTTAACGAAAGAAAATTCTCCTGTGGGTTCTCTTTTGAAGCTACACATTTAGACGTACACGCCGCACCAAATCTTTTCGAGTTACAACGTGTTGTTTAGGAGATACAAGCTAATTTTGTACGATGCGTTATTTCTTCTCGTAAAGTTTTCCAATACGTACATATTTTTCTTTACTCTGCAACACTGTATTTCCTTATAACTTGGTATTCTTACATATTCTTTCGAGAGAAAACTATCCTGTGCGTTCCCTTTGAGGCTACACACTTAGACATACAGGCATCACCAAAGCTTTTCGAGTTACAACGTGTTGTTTATGAAAATCAAGATTATTTCGCACGATGCGTGATTTCCTTAAAATGTGGTTTTCTCACAAATTTTGAGGAAAGAAAATTATCCTGTGGGTTCTCTTTTGAGGCTACACGTTTAGACGTACATGCCACACCAAATCCTTTCGAGTTACCACGTGTTGTTTAGGAGATACAAGCTAATTTTTTATGATGCGTTATTTCTTCTCGTAAAGTGTTTCCAATACGTACTTATTTCTCTTTACTCTGCAACATTGTATTTCCCTATAACGTGGTATTCTTACATATTCTTTCGAGGGAAAACTCTCCTGTGTGTTCTCTTTTGAGGCTACATGCTTAGGCATACACGCAACGCCAAAGCTTTTCGAGTTACAACGTTTTGTTTAGGAAAAACAAGAAAATTTCGCACGATGCGAGATTTCCATAAAACGTGGTTTTCTGAAAAATTTTGACCAAAGAAAGTTCTCCTATGCATTCTCTTTTGAGGCTACACGTGTAGTCGTACGAGCCAAAACAAATCTTTTCGAGTTACAACGTGTTGTTTAGAAGATACAAGCTAATTTTTTACGATGCATTATTTCTTCTCTTAAAGTGTTTCCAATACGTACGTATTTGTCTTTACTCTGCAACACTGTATTTCCTTATAACGTGGTATTCTTACATATTCTTTCGAGAGAAAACTCTCCTGTGCGTTCTCTTGTGAGGCGACACGCTTAGACATACACGCAACAGCAAAGCTTTTCGAGATACAACATGTTGTTTAGGAAAAACAAGATAATTTCGCACGATGCAAGATTTCCTTAAAACGTGGTTTCTGACAAATTTTGATGAAAGAAAATTCTCCTGTGTGTTCTCTTTTGAGGCTACACGTTTAGACGCACACGCCACACCAAATATTTTCGAGTTACAACGTGTTGTTTAGGAGATACAAGCTAATTTTTTATGATGCGTTGTTTCTTCTCCTAAAGTGTTTCCAATACGTACGTACTTGTCTTTACTCTGCAACACTGTAGTTCCTATTTACGTGGTATTCTTACATATTCTTTTGAGAGAAAACTCTCCGTTGCCTTCTCTTTTGAGGCTACACGCTAAGACTTACACGAAACACCAAAGGTTTTCGAGTTACAACGTGTTGTTTAGGAATAACCAGATAATTTCGCATGATGCGGGATTTCCTTAAACCGTCGTTTTCTGACAAATTTTGACGCAAGAAAATTCTCCTGTGGGTTCTCTTTTGAGGCTACACGTTTAGAAGTACACGCCACACCAAATCATTTCTAGTTACAACGTGCTGTTAAGAGATACAAGCTAATTTTGTACGATGCATTATTTCTTCTCGTAAAGTTTAAGTGTTTCCAATATGTATGGATTTGTCTTTATTCTGCAACACTGTATTTCCTTATAACGTGGTATTGTTACATATTGTTTCCAGAGAAAACTCTCTTGTGCCTTCTCTTTTGAGGCTACACGCATAGACATACACGCAACACCAAAGCTTTTCGAGTTACAACGTGTTGTTTAGGAAAAACAAGATTTTTCGCAGGATGCGTGATTTCCTTAAAACGTGGTTTTGTGACAAATTTTGACGAAAGAAAAATTTCCTCTGGGTACTCTTTTGAAGCTACACCTTTAGACGTACACGCCACACCAAATGTTTTCGAGTTACAATGTGTTGTTTAGGAGATACAAGCTAATTTTTTTACTATGCGTTATTTCTCCTCGTAAAGTGTTTCCAATAAGTACATATTTGTCTTTACTCTGCAACACTGTATTTGCTTATATTGTGGTATTCTTACATATTCTTTCGAGAGAAAACTCTCCAGTGCATTCTCTTTTGAGGCTACGTGCTTAGACATACACGCAACACCAAAGCTTTTCTAGTAACGACGTGTTGTTTAGGAAAAACAAGATAATTTCGCACGATGCAGGATTTCCTTAAAACGTGGTTTTCTGAAAAATTTTGACGAAAGAAAATTCTCCTGGGGGTTCTCTTTTAAGGCTACACATTTAGACGTACACGCCACACCAAATCTTTTCGAGTTACAACGTGCTGTTTAGGAGATACAAGCTAATTTTGTATGATAAGTTATTTCTTCTCGTAAAGTTTAAGTGTTTCCAATACGTACGTATTTGTCTTTAGTCTGCAACACTGTATTTCATTATAACGTGGTATTCTTACCTATTCTTTTGAGAGAAAACTCTCCTGTGCCTTCTCTTTTGAGGGTACATGCTTAGACATACACGCAACATCAAAGCTTTTCGAGTTACGATGTGTTGTTTTGGAAACACAAGATAATTTCGCACGATGCGGGATTTCCTTAAAAAATTGTTTTCTGACAAATTTTGACGAAAGAAAATTCTCCTGTGGGTTCTCTTTTGAGGCTACACGTTTAGACATACACGCCATGCCAAATCATTTCGAGTTACAACGTGTTGTTTAGGAGATACAAGCTAATTTTGTTTGATGCGTTATTTCTTCTCGTAAAGTGTTTCCAATACGTACATATTTTTCTTGACTCTGCAACACTGTATTTCCTAATAACGTGGTATGCTTACATATTCTTTCGAGAGAAAACACTCCTGTGCGTTCTCTTTTGAGGCTACACGCTTAGACATACACTAAACACCAAAGCTTTTCGAGTTACAACGTGTTCTTTAGGAAAAACAAGATAATTTCGCACAATGCGGGATTTCCTTAAAACGTGGTTTTCTGAAAAAAATTTGACGAAAGAAAATTCTCCTGTGGGTTCTCTTTTCAGGCTACATGTTTAGACGTACACGCCATACGAAATCTTTTCGAGTTACAACGTGTAATTTAGGAGATACAACGTAATTTTGTACGATGCGTTATTTCTTCTTGTAAAGTGTTTCGAATACGTACGTATTTGTCTTTACTCTGCAACACTGTATTTCCATATAACGTGATATTCTTACGTATTCTTTCGAGAGAAAACTCTCCTGTGCCTTCTCTTTTGAGGCTACACGCTTAGACATACATGCAACACCAAAGCTTTTCGAGTTACAAAGTGTTCTTTAGGAAAAAAAAGATAATTTCGCACAATGCGGGATTTCCTTAAAACGTGGTTTTCTGACCAATTTTGACTAAAGATTATTCTCCTGTGGGTTCTCCTTTGAGGCTACACGTTTAGACATACAAGCCACATCAAATCTTTCTGAGTTACAATGTGTTGTTTAGGAGATACAAGCTAATTTTGTATGATACGTTATTTCTTCTTGTAAAGTGTTTCCAATACGTATGTATTTGCTTTACTCTGCAACACTGTACTTCCTTATAACGTGGTATTCTTACATATTCTTTCGAGAGAAAACTCTCCTGTGCGTTCTCTTTGGGGCTACAAGCTTAGACATACACGCAACACCAAAGCTTTTCGAGTGACAACGTGTTGTTTACGAAAAACAAGATAATTTCGCACGATGCGGGATTTCCTTAAAACGTGGTTTTCTGAAAAAAAATTTGACGAAAGAAAACTCTCCTGTGGGTTCTCTTTTGAGGCTACACGTTTCGATGTACACGCCACACCAAATCTTTTCGAGTTACAACGTGTAGCTTAGGAGAAACAAGCTAATTTTGTGCGATGCATTATTTCTTCTTGTAAAGTGTTTCCAATAATTACATATTTGTCTTTACTCTGCAACACTGTATTTCCTTATAACTTGGTATTCTTACATATTCTTTCAAGAGAAAACTCTCCTGTGCCTTCTCTTTTGAGGCTTCGCGCTTAGACATTCACGCAACAGCAAAGCTTTTCGAGTTACAACGTGTTCTTTAGGAAAACCAAGATAATTTTGCACGATGCGGGATTTCCTTAAAACGTGGTTTTCTGACTAATTTTGACTAAAGAATATTATCCTGTGGGTTCTCCTTTGAGGCCACACGTTTAGACGTACAAACCACATCAAATCTTTCCGAGTTACAACGTATTGTTTAGGAGATACAAGCTAATTTTGTATGATGCGTTATTTCTTCTTGTAAAGTGTTTCCAATACGTATGTATTTGCTTTACTCTGCAACACTGTAATTCCTTATAACGTGGTATTCTTACATATTATTTGGAGAGAAAACTCTCCTGTGCCTTCTCTTTTGAGGCTATACGCTTAGACATACACGCAACACCAAAGCTTTTCGAGTGACAACGTGTTGTTTAGGAAAAACAAGGTAATTTCCAACGATGCGGGATTTCCTTAAAACATGGTTTTCAGACAAATTTTGACAAACGAAAATTCTCCTGTGTGGTTCTCTTTTGAGGCTACACGTTTAGAAGTACACGCCACACCAAATCTTTTCGAGTTACAACGTGCTGTTAGGAGATACAAGCTAATTTTGTATGATGCATTATTTCTTATAAAGTTTAAGTATTTCCAATATGTATGTATTTGTCTTTACTCTGCAACACTGTATTTCCTTATAACGTGGTATTCTTACATATTCTTTCGAGAGAAAACTCTCCTGTGCATTCCCTTTTGTGGCTACATGCTTAGACATACATGCAACACCAAAGCTTTTCGAGTTACAACGTGTTGTTTAGGAAAAACAAGATAATTTCGCACGATGCGGGATTTCCTTAAAACGTGGTTTTCTGAAAAAATTTTGATGAAAGAAAATACTCCTGTGGGTTCTCTTTTGAGGCTACACGTTTATACGTACACCCCACACCAAATCTTTTCGAGTTATAACGTGTAGTTTAGGAGATACAAGCTAATTTTGTACGATGCATTATTTCTTCTTCTAAAGTGTTTCCAATACGTAGGTATTTGTCTTTACTCTGCAACACTGTATTTCCTTATAACGTGGTATTCTTACATATTCTTTAGAGAGAAAACTCTCCTGTGCCTTCTCTTTTGAGGCTACATGCTTAGACATACACGCAACACCAAAGCTTTTCGAGTTACGACGTGTTGTTTAGGAAAAACAAGATAATTTCGCATGATGTGGGATTTCCTTAAAACGTGGTTTACTGACCAATTTTGACGAAAGAAAATTCTCCTGTGTGGTTCTCTTTTGAGGCTACACGTTTAGAAGTACACGCCACACCAAATCTTTTCGAGTTACAACGTGCTGTTAGGAGATACAAGCTAATTTTGTATGATGCATTATTTCTTCTCATAAAGTTTAAGTGTTTCCAATAAGTATGTGTCTTTACTCTGCAACACTGTATTTCCTTATAACGTGGTATTCTTACATATTCTTTCGAGAGAAAGCTCTCCTGTGCATTCCCTTTTGTGGCTACATGCTTAGACATACATGCAACACCAAAGCTTTTCGAGTTACAACGTGTTGTTTAGGAAAAACAAGATAATTTCGCACGATGCGGGATTTCCTTAAAACGTGGTTTTCTGAAAAAATTTTGATGAAAGAAAATACTCCTGTGGGTTCTCTTTTGAGGCTACACGTTTATACGTACACCCCACACCAAATCTTTTCGAGTTATAACGTGTAGTTTAGGAGATACAAGCTAATTTTGTACGATGCATTATTTCTTCTTCTAAAGTGTTTCCAATACGTAGGTATTTGTCTTTACTCTGCAACACTGTATTTCCTTATAACGTGGTATTCTTACATATTCTTTAGAGAGAAAACTCTCCTGTGCCTTCTCTTTTGAGGCTACATGCTTAGACATACACGCAACACCAAAGCTTTTCGAGTTACGACGTGTTGTTTAGGAAAAACAAGATAATTTCGCATGATGTGGGATTTCCTTAAAACGTGGTTTACTGACCAATTTTGACGAAAGAAAATTCTCCTGTGGGTTCTCATTTGAGGCTACACGTTTAGACGTACACGCCACACCAAATCTTTTCGAGTTAAAACGTGTTGTTTTGGAGATACAAGCTAATTTTGTACGATGCGTTATTTCTTCTCGTAAAGTGTTTCCAATATGTACTTTTTGTCTTTAATCTGCAACACTGTATTTCCTTATAATGTGGTATTCTTACATATTCTTTCGAGAGAAAACTTTCCTGTGCCTTCTCTTTTGAGGCTACACGCTTAGACGTACACGCAACAACAAAGCTTATCGAGTTAAAATATGTTGTTTAGGAAAAACAAGATAATTTCTCACGATGCGGGATTTCCTTAAAACGTGGTTTTCTGACAAATTTTGACCTAAGAATATTCTCCTGTGGGTTCTTTTTTGAGGCTACACTTTTAGACGTACAAGCCACATCAAATCTTTCCGAGTTACAACGTGTTGTTTAGGAGGTACAAGCTAATTTTGTACGATGCATTATTTCTTCTCGTAAGTTTAAGTGTTTCCAATATGTACGTATTTGTCTTTTCTCTGCAACACTGTATATCCTTATAAGGTGGTATTCTTACATATTCGTTCGAGAGAAAACTCTCCTGTGCCTTCTCCTTTGAGGCTACATGTTTAGACATACACACAAAACCAAAGCTTTTCGAGTTACGAAGTGTTGTTTAGGAAAAACAAGATAATTTCGCACGATGCAGTATTTCCTTAAAATGTGGTTTTCTAACAAATTTTGACGAATGAAAATTCTCCTGTGGGTTCTCTTTTGAGGCTACATGTTTAGACGTACACGCCACACCAAATCATTTTGAGTTAAAACGTGTTGTTTAGGAGATACAAGCTTGTACGAAGCATTATTTCTTCTCGTAAAATGTTTCCAATATATACGTATTTGTCTTTAATCTGCAACACTGTATTTCCTTATAACATGGTATTCTTACATATTCTTTCGAGAGAAAACTCTCCTGTGCCTTCTCTTTTGAGGCTACACGCTTAGACATACACGCAACACCAAAGATTTTCGAGTCAGGACGTTTTGTTTAGGAAAAAATAGATAATTTCGCACAATGCCGGATTTCCTTAAAATGTGGTTGTCTGAAAAATTTTGACGAAAGAAAATTCTACTGTGGGTTCTCTTTTGAGGCTACACGTTTAGACGCACATGCCACACCAAATCTTTTCGAGTTACAACGTGTTGTTTAGGAGATACAAGCTAATTTTGTACGATAAGTTATTTCTTCTCGTAAAGTTTAAGTGTTTCCAATATGTACGTATTTGTCTTTACTCTGCAACACTGTATTTCCTTATAACGTGGTATTCTTACATATCCTTTCGAGAGAAAACTCTCCTGTGCCTTCTCTTTTGATGCTACACGCTTAGAAATACACGCAACACCAAAGCTTTTCAAGTTACAACGTGTTGTTTAGGAAAAACAAGATAATTTCGCACGATGCGGGATTTCCTTAAAATTTGGTTTTCTGACAAATTTTGACGAAAGAAAATTCTCCTATGGGTTCTCTTTTGAGGCTACACGTTTTGTCATATATGCCGCAC
The DNA here is from genome assembly GCF_947179515.1 of Apodemus sylvaticus. Lineage (NCBI taxonomy): Eukaryota > Metazoa > Chordata > Mammalia > Rodentia > Muridae > Apodemus > Apodemus sylvaticus. Next base: position 34,185 of record NW_026263020.1, read on the forward strand.
CAAATCCTTTCGAGTTACAACGTGTTGTTTAGGAGATACAAGCTATTTTTTACGATGTGTTATTATTTCTCATAAAGTTTAAGTTTTTCCATTACGTACTTATTTGTCTTTACTCTGCAACACTTTATTTCCTTATAACGTGGTATTCTTACATATTCTTTCGAGAGAAAACTCTCCATTGCCGTCTCTTTTGAGGCTACACGCTAAGACTTACACGCAACACCAAAGCTTTTCGAGTTACAACGTGTTGTTTAGGAAAAACAAGATAATTACACACGATGCGGGATTTCCTTAAAACGTGGTTTTCTGACAAATTTTGAGGAAAGAAAATTCTCTTGTGGGTTCTCTTTTGAGGCTACACGTTTAGATATACACGCCACACCAAATCTTTTCAAGTTGCAACGTGCTGTTTCGGAGATACAAGCTAATTTTGTATGATGCATCATTTCTTCTCGTAAAGTTTAAGTGTTTCCAATAAGTGCTTATTTGTCTTTACTCTGCAACACTGTATTTCCTTATAACGTGGTATTCTTACATATTCTTTCGAGAGAAAACTCTCCATTGCCGTCTCTTTTGAGGCTACACGCCTAGACATACACGCAACACCAAAGCTTTTCGAGTTACGATGTGTTGTTTAGAAAAAACAAGATATTTTCGAACGATGCGGGATTTCCTTAAAACATGGTTTTCTGACAAATTTTGACGAAGAAAATTCTCCTGTGGGTTCTCTTTTAAGGCTACATGTTTAGTTGTAAACGCCACACCAAATCGTTTCGAGTTACAACGTGTTGTTTAGGAGATATAAGCTAATTTTGTATGATGCTTTATTTCTTCTCTAATGTTTAAGTGTTTCCAATACATACGTAATTGTCTTTACTCTGCAACACTGTATTTCCTTATAACGTGGTATTCTTACATATTGTTTCGAGAGAAAACTCTCCTGTGCCTTCTCTTTTGAGGCTACACGCTTAGACATACATGCAACACCAAAGCTTTATGCGTTAAGATGAGTTGTTTAGGAAAAAGATAATTTTGCAAGATGCGGGATTTCCTTAAAACATGGTTTTCTGACAAATTTTGACAAAGAAAATTCTCCTGTGGGTTCTCTTTTGAGGCTACACGTTTAGACTTACACGCCACACCAAATCTTTTCGAGTTACAACGTGTTGTTTAGGAGATACAAGCTAATTTTTTACGATAAGTTATTTCTTCTCGTAAAGTTTAAGTGTTTCCAATACGTATGTATTTGTCTTTATCTGCAACACTGTATTTCCTTATAACGTGGTATTCTTACATATTCTTTCGAGAGAAAACTCTCCTGTGCCTTCTCTTTTGAGGCTAAACGGTTAGACATACACGCAACACCAAAGCTTTTCGAATTACAACGTGTTGTTTAGGCAAAACAAGATAATTTTTCACGATGCAGGATTTCCTTAAAACGTGGTTTTCTGACAAATTTTGACGAATGAAAATTCTCCTGTGGCTTCTCTTTTGAGGCTACATGTTTAGACATACACGCTATACCAAATATTTTCGAGTTACAACGTGTTGTTTAGGAGATACAAGCTAATTTTGTACGATGCGTTATTTCTACTCCTAAAGTTTCTCCCATGCATACATATTTGTCTTTACTCTGCAAAACTGTATTTCTTTATAACGTGGTATACTTACATATTCTTTCGAGAGAAAACTCTCCTGTGCCTTCTCTTTTGAGGCTACACGCTTAGACATACACGCAACACCAAAGCTTTTCGAGTTACAACATGTTGATTAGGAAAAACAAGATAATTTCGCACGATGCGGGATTACCTTAAAACATGGTTTTGTGACAAATTTTGACGAAAGAAAATTATCCTGTGGGTTCTCTTCTGAGGCTACACGTTTAGACGTACACGCCCCACCAAATCTTTTCGAGTTACATCGTGTTGTTTAGGAGATACAAGCTAATTTTTACGATGCGTTATTTCTTTTCGGAACGTGTTTCCAATAAGTATGTATTTGTCTTTACTCTGCAACATTCGATTTCCTTATAACGTGGTATTCTAACATATTTTTTCGAGACAAAACTCTCCTGTGCGTTCTCCTTTGAGGCTACATGCTAAGACATACTCACAAGACCAATGCTTTTCATGTTACAACATGTTGTTTAGGAAAAATAATATAATTTCGCACGATATGGGATTTCCTTAAAACGTGGTTTTCTGACAAATTTTGACGAAAGAAAATTCTCCTGTAGGTTCTCTTTTGAGGCTACACGTTTAGATGTACACGCCACACCAAGTCTTTTCGAGTTACAATGTGTTGTTTAGGAGATACAAGCTAATTTTTTAAGATGTGTTATTTCTTCTCATAAACTTTAAGTGTTTCCAATAGGTACGTATTTGTCTTTATTCTGCAAAACTGTATTTCCTTATAACGTGGTATTCTTACATATTCTTTCGTGAGAAAACTCTCCTGTGCCTTCTCTTTTGAGGCTACACGCTTAGACATACACGCAACACCAAAGCTTTTGAGTTACAACATGTTGTTTAGGAAAAACAAGATAATTTCGCACGATGCGGGATTTCCTTAAAACTTGGTTTTCTGACAAATTTTGATGAAAGAAAATTCTCCTGTGGGTCCTCTTTTGAGGCTACACGTTTAGACATACACACCACACCAAATCTTTTCGAGTTACAACGTGCTGTTTATGAGATACAAGCTAATTTTTTACGATGCATTTTTTATTCTCGTAAAGTTTAAGTGTTTCCAATAGGTACGTATTTGTCTTTACTCTGCAACACTGTATTTCCTTATAACGTGGTATTCCTACATATTCTTTCGAGAGAAAACTCTCCTGTGCTTTTTCTTTTGAGGCTACGCGCTTAGACATACACGCAAAACCAAAGCATTTTGTGTTACAACGTGTTGATTAGGAAAAACAAGATAAATTCGCACGATGCCGGATTTCCTTAAAACGTGGTTTTCTGACAAATTTTGACGAAAGAAAATTCTCCTGTGGGTTCTCTTTTGAGGCTACACGTTTAGACGTACAAGCCACTCCAAATCTTTTCGAGTTACAACGTGTTGTTTAGGAGATACAAACTAATTTTGTACGAGGCGTTAATTCTTCTCGTAAAGTGTTTCCAAAATGTACGTATTTGTCTTTACTTTGCAACACTGTATTTCCTTATAACGTGGTATTCTTACATATTCTTTTGAGAGAAAACTCTCCTTTGCCTTCTCTTTTGAGGCTACAAGCTTAGACATACACGCAACACCAAAGCTTTTCGAGTTACAACGTGTTCTTTAGGAAAAACAAGATAATTTCACACGATGCGGGATTTCCTTAAACGTGGTTTTCTGACAAATTTTGATGAAAGAAAATTCTCCTTTGGGTTCTCCTTTGAGGCTACACGTTTAGATGTACACGCCACACCAAATCTTTTCGAGTTACAAAGTGCTGTTTAAGAGATACAACCTAATTTTGTACGATGCGTTATTTCTTCTTGTAAAGTGTTTCCACTATGTATGTATTTGTCTTTACTCTGCCACACTGTATTTCCTTATAATGTGGTATTCTTATGTATTCTTTCGAGAGAATACTCTCCTGTGCCTCTTCTTTTTTGATGCTACTCGCTTAGACATACACGCAACAACAAAGCTTTTCGAGTTAAAATTTGTTGTTTAGGAAAAAAGATAATTTCACACGATGCGTGATTTCCTTAAAACGTGGTTTTCTAAAAAAAATTTGAAGAACGAAAATTCTCCAGTGGGTTCTCATTTGAGGCTACACGTTTAGACGTACACGCCACACCAAATCTTTTCGAGTTACAACGTGTAGTTTAGGAGATACAAGCTAATTTTGTACGATGGGTTATTTCTTCTTGTAAAGTGTTTCCAATATGTACGTATTTGTCTTTACTCTGCAACACAGTATTTCCTTATAACGTGGTATTCTTACATATTCTTTCGAGAAAACTCTCCTGTGCCTTCTCTTTTGAGGCTACATGCTTAGACATACACGCAACACCAAAGCTTTTCGATTTATAACATGTTGTTTAGGAAAAATAAGATAATTTCGCACAATGCGGGATTTCTTTAAAACGTGGTTTCTGACAAATTTTGATGAATGAAAATTTTCCTGTGCGTTCTCTTTGAGGCTACACGTTTAGACGTACACGCCACACCAAATCTTTTCGAGTTACAACATGCTGTTTAGGAGATACAAATTAATTTTGTATGATGCATTATTTCTTCTCGTATAGTTTAAGTGTTTCCAATATGTACGTATTTGTCTTTTCTCTACAACATTGTATTTCCTTATAACATGTTATTCTTACATATTCTTTTGAGAGAAAACTCTCCTGTGCCTTCTCTTTTGAGGCTACACGCTTAGACATTCACGCAATACGAAAGCTTTTCGAGTTACAACATGTTGTTTAGGAAAAACAAGATAATTTCGCCCGATGCGGGTTTTCCTTAAAACGTGGTTTTCTGACAAATATTGACAAAAGAAAATTCTCCTGTGGGCTCTCTTTTGAGGCTACACGTTTAGACATACACGCCACACCAAATCTTTTCGAGTTACAACGTGTTGTTTAGGAGATACAACCTAATTTTGTAAGATGCGTTATTTCTTCTCGTAAAGTGTTTCCAGTACATACGTACTTCTCTTTACTCTGCAACACTGTATTTCCTTATAACGTGGTATTCTTACATATTCTTTTGAGAGAAAACTCTCTTGTGCCTTCTCTTTTGAAGCTACATGCTTATACATACACGCAACACCAAAGCGTTTCGGGTTACAACGTGTTGTTTAGGAAAAACAAGATAATTTCGCGCGAAGCTGGATTTCCTTAAAACGTGGTTTTCAGACAAATTTTGACAAAAGAAAATTCTCCTGTGGGTTCTCTTTTGAAGGCTACACGTTTAGACTTACATGCCACATGAAATCTTTTCGAGTTACAACGTGTTGTTTAGGAGATATCAGCTAATTTTTTAAGATGCGTTATTTCTTCTCTTAAAGTGTTTCCAATACGTAAGTATTTGTCTTTACTCTGCAACACTGTATTTCATTATAACGTGGTATTCTTACATATTCTTTCGAGAGAAAACTCTCCTGTGCCTTCTCTTTTGAGGCTACACGCTTAGACATACACGCAACACCAAAGATTTTCGAGTTACAACGTGTTGTTTAGGAAAAACAAGATAATTTCGCACAATGCGGGATTTCCTTATAACGTGGTTTTCTGACAAATTTTGACGAAAGAAAATTCTCCTGTGGGTTCTCTTTTGAGGCTACACGTTTAGACGTACACGCCACACCAAATCTTTTCGAGTTACAACGTGTTGTTTATGAGATACAAGCTAATTTTTTACGATGCATTTTTTATTCTCGTAAAGTTTAAGTGTTTCCAATAGGTACGTATTTGTCTTTACTCTGCAACACTGTATTTCCTTATAACGTGGTATTCTTACGTATTCTTTCAAGAGAAAACTCTCCTGTGCCTTCTCTTTTGAGGCTACATGCTTAGACATACACGCAACACCAAAGCTTTTCGAGTTACAACTTGTTGATTAGGAAAAACAAGATAATTTCTCAAGATGCGGGATTTGATCAAAACTTTGTTTTGTGACAAATTTTGACGAAAGAAACTTCTCCTGTGTGTTCTCTTTTGAGGCTACACGTTTAGACGTACATGCCACACCAAATATTTTCGAGTAAAACGTGTTGTTTAGGAGTTACAAGCTAATTTTGTACGATGCGTTATTTCTTCTCGTAAAGTGTTTCCAATATATACATATTTGTCTTTACTCTGCAGCACTGTATTTAATAATAATGTGGTATTCTTACATATTCTTTCGAGAGAAAACTCTCCTGTGTGTTCTCTTTTGAAGCTACACGCTTAAATATACACGCAACACCAAAGCTTTTCGAGTTACAACGTGTTGTTTAGGAGATACAAGCTAATTTTTTACGATGCGTTATTTCTTCTCATAAAGTGTTTCCAACATGTACCTATATGTCTTTACTCTGCAACACTGTATTTCCATATAACGTGGTATTCTTACATATTCTTTCGAGAGAAAACTCTCCTGTGACTTCTCTTTTGAGGCTGCACGCTTAGACATAGACAGAACACCAAAGCTTTTCGAGTTACAGCGTGTTGTTTAGGAAAAACAAGATAATTTCGCATGTTGCGGGATTTCCTTAAAACGTGGTTTTCTGAAAAAAAATTGACGAAAGAAAATTCTCCTGTGGGTTCTCTTTTGAGGCTACACGTTTAGACATACAAGCTACACCAAATCTTTTCAAGTTACAACGTGTAGTTTAGGAGATACAAGCTAATTTTTATGATGCGTTATTTCTTCTTGTATAGTCTTTCCAATACGTACATGTTTGTCTTTACTCTGCAACACTGTATTTCCTTATAATGTGGTATTCTTACATATTCTTTCGAGAGAAAACTCTCCTGCGCCTTCTGTTTTGAGGCTACACGCTTAGACATACACGCAACACCAAAGCTTTTCGAGATACGATGTGTTGTTTAGGAAAAACAAGATAATTTCGCACGATTTGGGATTTCCTTAAAACGTGGTTTTCTGACAAATTTTGATGAAAGAAAATTCTCCTGTGATTTCTCCTTTGAGGCTACATATTTAAACGTACAGGCCACACCAAATCTTTTCGAGTTACAACGTGTTGTTTAGGAGATGCCAGCTAATTTTGTAAGATGCGTTATTTCTTCTAGTAAAGTGTTTCCAATACGTATTTGTCTTTACTCTGCAATACTGTATATCCTTATAACGTGGTATTGTTACATATTCTTTCAAGAGAAAACTCTCATGTGCGATCTCTTTTGAGGCTACATGCTTAGATATACTCGCAACAGCAAAGCTTTTCCTGTTAAAACGTGTTGTTTAGGAAAAATAAGTTAATTTCGCACGATGCGGGATTTCCTTAAAACTTGGTTTTCTGACAAATTTTGACGAAAAAAACAAAATTAGCTTGTATCTCCTAAACAACACGTTGTAACTCGAAAAGATTTGGTGTGGCGTGTACGTCTAAACGTGTAGCCTATAAAGAGAACCCACAGGAGAATTTTCTTTCGTCAAAATTGTCAGAAAACCAACGTTTTAAGGAAATCCTGCATCCTGCGAAATTATCTTGTTTTTCCTAATCAACACGTTGTAATGCGAAAAGCTTTGGTGTTGCATGTATGTCAAAGCGTGTAGCCTCAAAGGAGAACGCACAGGTGAGTTTTCTATGGAAAGAATATGTAATACCACTTTATTAGGAAACACAGTGTCTCAGAGCAAAGACAAATACGTACTCTATTGGAAACACTTTACGAAAAGAAATAACGCATCATACAAAATTAGCTTGTATCTCCTAAACAGCACGTTGTAACTCGAAAGGATTTGGTGGGGCGTGTATGTGTACACGTGTAGCCTCAAAACAGAACCCACAGGAGAATTTTCTTTCATCAAAATTTTTCAGAAAACCACGTTTTAAGGAAAGTATCTTTTTTTTTCCTGATCAACATGTTGTAACGCTAAATGCTTTGGTGTTGCGTGTATGACTAAGTTTGTAGCCTCAAAAGAGAATGCACAAGAGAGTTTTCTATCGAAAGAATATGTAAGAATACCACCTTATGAGGAAATACAGTGTTGCAGAGTAAAGACAAATACGTACGTATTGGAAACACTTTATGAGAAGAAATAACGCATCGTACAAAATTAGCTTGTATCTCCTAAACTACACGTTGTAACTCGAAAAGCTTCGGTGTTGCGTGTATGTCTAAGCATGTAGCTTCAAAATAGAAGGTACAGGAGAGTTTTCTCTCGAAAGAATATGTAAGAATACCACGTTATAAGGAAATACAGTGTTGCAGAGTAAAGACAAATACATACGTATTGGAAACACTTTACGAGAAGAAATAACGCTTCTAACAAAATTAGCGTGTATCTCCTATACAACACGTTGTAACTCGAAAAGCTTCGGTGTTGCGTGTATGTCTAAGCATGTAGCCTCAAAATAGAAGGTACAGGAGAGTTTTCTCTCGAAAGAATATGTAAGAATACCACGTTATAAGGAAATACAGTGTTGCAGAGTAAAGACCAATACATACGTATTGGAAACACTTTACGAGAAGAAATAATCCTTCTAACAAAATTAGCTTGTATCTCCTATACAACACGTTGTAACTCGAAAAGATTTGGTGTGTCGTGTACGTCTAAACGTGTAGCCTCAAAAGAGAACCAACAGGAGAATTTTCTTCCCTCAAAATTTGTCAGAAAACCACGTTTTATGGAAATCCCGCATCATGAGAAATTATCTTATTTTTCCTAATCAACATGTTGTAACACGAAATGCTTTGGTTTTGCCTGTATGCCTAAGCGTGTACCCTCAAAAGAGAAGGCACAGGAGAGTTTTCTCTCGAAAGAATATGTAAGAATACCACGTTATAAGAAAATACAATGTTGCAGAATAAAGACAAATACGTACATATTGGAAACACTTTACGAGAAGAAATAAAGCATCATACAAAATTAGCTTGTATCTCCTAAAGAACACATTGCAACTCGAAAGGTTTTGGTGTGGCGTGTACGTCTAAATGTGTAGCCTCAAAAGAGAACCAACAGCAGAATTTTCTTTCGTCAAACTTTTTCAGAAAACCACGTTTTAAGGAAATCCCGCATCGTGCAAAATTATCATATTTTTCCTTATCAACACATTGTAACACGAAATGCTTTGGTTTTGCCTGTATGTCTAAGCATGTAGCCTCAAAAGAGAAGGCACAGGAGAGTTTTCTCTCGAAAGAATATGTAAGAATACCACGTTATAAGGAAATACAGTGTTGCAGAGTAAAGACAAATACATACGTATTGGAAACACTTTACGAGAAGAAATAAAGCATACTACAAAATTAGCTTTTATCTCCTAAACAACAAGTTGTAACTCGAAAAGTTTTGGTGTGGCGTGTACGTCTAAACGTGTAGCCTCAAAAGAGAACCCACAGGAGAATTTTCTCTCGTCAAAATTTTTCAGAAAAGCACGTTTTAAGGAAATCCAGCATCGTGTGAAACGATCTAGTTTTTCCGAAACAACACGTCGAAACTCGAAAAGCTTTGGTATTGCGTGTATGGGTAAGCGTGTAGCCTCAAAAGAGTAGGCACAGGAGAATTATCTCTCGAAAGAATATGTAAGCATACCACGTTAAAAGGAAATACAGTGTTGCAGAGTAAAGACAAATACGTACTTATTGGAAACACTTTAAGAGAAGAAATAACGCATCGTACAAAATTAGCTTGTATCTCCTAATCAACACGTTGTAACATGAAAAGATTTGGTGTGGCGTGTACGTCTAAACGTGTAGCCTCAAAAGAGAACCCACAGGAGAATTTTCTTTCGTCAAAATTTGTCAGAAAACCAAGTTTGGAGAAAATCCCGCATCGTGGGAAATTATCCTGTTTTTCCTAAACAACACGTCGTAACTCGAAAAGCTTTCGTGTTGCGTGTCTGTCTAAGTGTGTAGCCTCAAAAGAGAAGGCACAGGAGAGTTTTCTCTCGAAAGAATATGCAAGAATAATACGTTATAAGGAAATACAGTGTTGCAGAGTAAAGACAAATACGTACTTATTGGAAACACTTTACGAGAAGAAATAGCGCATCGCAAAAATTAGATTGTATCTCCTAAACAACACGTTGTAACTCGAAAATATTTGGTGTGACGTGTACTTCTAAACGTGTAGCCTCAAAAGAGAAGCCAAGGAGAATTTTCTTTCGTCAAAATTTGTCAGAAATCCACGTTTTAAGGAAATCCCGCATAGTGCGAAATTATCTTTTTTTTCCTAAACAGCATGTTGTAACTCGAAAAGCTTTGGTGTTGCGTGTATGTCTAAGCGTGTAGCCTCAAAATAGAACACTCAGGAGAGTTTTCTCTCGAAAGAATATGTAAGAATACCACCTTATAAGGAAATACAGTGTTGCAGAGTAAAGACAAATACGTACCTATTGGAAACACTTTACGAAGTGAAATAACGCATCTTACAAAATTAGCTTGTATCTCCTAAACAGCACGTTGTAACTCGAAAAGCTTTGGTGTTGCGTGTAGCTTTTCGAGTTACAACGTGTTGTTTAGGAAAAACAAGATAATTTCGCACGATGCGGGATTTCATTAATACGTGGTTTTCTGACAAATTTTGACCAAAGAAAATTCTCCTATGACTTCTCTTTTCAGGCTACACGTTTAGACGTACAGGCCACACCAAATCTTTTTAAGTTACAACGTGTTGTTTAGGAGATACAAGCTAATTTTGTACGATGCGCTATTTCTTCTCGTAAAGTTTTTCCAATACATAAGTATTTGTCTTTACTCTGCAACACTGTATTTCCTAATAACGTGGTATTCTTACATATTCTTTCGAGAAAAAACTCTCCTTTGCGTTCTCCTTTGAGGCTACACGCTTACACATACACGCAACACCAAAGCTTTTCTAGTTACAACGTGTTGTTTAGGAGATACAAGCTAATTTCTTACGATGCGTTATTTCTTCTCGTAAAGTTTTTCCAAGACATAAGTATTTGTCTTTACTCTGCAACACTGTATTTCCTAATAACGTGGTATTCTTACATATTCTTTCGAGAAAAAACTCTCCTTTGCGTTCTCTTTTGAGGCTATACGCTTAGACATACACGCAGCACCAAACCTTTTCAAGTTACAATGTGTTGTTTAGGAAAAACAAGATAATTTCGCACAATGCGGGATTTCCTTAAAACGTGGTTTTCTGACAAAATTTAACGAACAAAAATTCTCCTGTGGGTTCTCTTTTGAGGCTACATGTTTAGACATACACACCACACCAAATCTTTCCGAGTTATATCGTGTTGTTTAGGAGATACATACTAATTTTGTACGATGCCTTATTTCTTCTCGTAAAGTTTAAGTGTTTCCAATAAGTACGTATTTGTCTTTACTCTGCAACACTGTATTTCCTTATAACGTGGTATTCTTACATATTCTTTCGAGAGAAAACTCTCCTGTGCATTCTCTTTTGAGGCTACACGCTTAGACATACACGCAACACCAAAGCTTTTCGAGTTAAAACGTTTGGTTTAGAAAAAGCAAGATAATTTCGCACTATGAGGGATTTCCTTAATACGTGGTTTTCTGATATATTTTGACCAAAGAAAATTCTCCTATGGGTTCTCTTTTCAGGCTACACGTTTAGACGTACAGGCCACACCAAATCTTTTTAAGTTACAACGTGTTGTTTAGGAGATACAGGCTAATTTCTTACGATGCGTTATTTCTTCTCGTAAAGTTTTTTCCAATACATAAGTATTTGTCTTTACTCTGCAATACTGTATTTCCTAATAACGTGGTATTCTTACACATTCTTTCGAGAAAAAACTCTCCTTTGCGTTCTCTTTTGAGGCTACACGCTTAGACATACACGCAACACTAAAGCTTTTCGAGTTACAACGTGTTGTTTAGGAAAAACAAGATAATTTCGCACGATGCGGGATTTCCTTAAAACGTGGTTTTCTGACAAATTTTGACGAAAGAAAATACTCCTGTGGGTTCTCTTTTGAGGCTACACATTTAGACGTACATGCCACACCAAATCATTTCGAGTTACAACGTGTTGTTTAGGAGAAACAAGCTAATTTTTTACGATGCGTTATTTCTTCTCATAAAGTTTTAGTGTTTCCATTACGTACATATTTGCCTTTACTCTGCAACACTGTATTTCCTTATAACGTGGTATTCTTGCATATTCTTTCGAGAGAAAACTCTCCTGTGCGTTCTCCTTTGAGGCTACATGCTTAGACATTCACGCAACACCAAAGCTTTTTGATTTACAACGTGTTGTTTAGGAAAAACAAGATAATTTCGCAAGATGCTGAATTTCCTTAAAACGTGGTTTTCTGACAAATTTTGACGAAATAAAACTCTCCTGTGGGTACTCTTTTGAGGCTACACGTTGAGACGTGCACCCCACAACAAATCTTTTCGAGTTACAACGAGTTGTTTAGGACATACAAGCTAATTTTGCCAGATGCGTTATTTCTCTCATAAAGTGTTTCCAATACGTACGTATTTGTCTTTACTCTGCAACACTGTATTTCCTTATAACGTGGTATCCTTACATATTCTTTCGAGAGAAAACTCTCCTGTGCATTCTCTTTTGAGGCTACACGCTTAGACATACACGCAACACCAAAGCTTTCGAGTTACAACGTGTTGTTTAGGAAAAACAAGATAATTTCGCAAGATGCGGGATTTCCTTAAAACGTGGTTTTCTGACAAATTTTGACGAAAGAAAATTATCCTGTGGGTTCTCTTTTGAGGCTACAAGTTTAGACTTACACACCACACCAAATCTTTTCAAGTTATAACGTGTTGTTTAGGAGATACAAACTAATTTTGTAAGATGCCTTATTTCTTCTCGTAAAGTTTAAGTTTTTCCAATAAGTACGTATTTGTCTTTACTCTGCAACACTGTATTTCCTTATAACATGGTATTCTTACATATTCTTTCGAGAGAAAACGCTCCTGGGCATTCTCTTTGGGGTTACAGGCTTAGACATACACGCAATACCAAAGCTTTTCGAGTTAAAATGTTTTGTTTAGGAAAAACAAGATAATTTCGCACGATGCGGAATTTCCTTAATACGTGGTTTTCTGACAAATTTTGACCAAAGAAAATTCTCCTATGGGTTCTCTTTTGAGGCTACACGTTTAGACGTACAGGCCACACCAAATCTTTTTAAGTTACAACGTGTTGTTTAGGAGATACAAGCTAATTTTGTACGATGCGTTATTTCTTCTCTTAAGTTTAAGTTTTTCCTATAAGTACGTATTTGTCTTTACTCTGCAACACTGTATTTCCTTATAACGTGGTATTCTTACATATTCTTTCGAGAAAAAACTCTCCTTTGCGTTCTCTTTTGAGGCTACACGCTTAGACATACACGCAACACCAAAGCTTTTCGAGTTACAACGTGTTGTTTCGGAAAAACAAGATAATTTCGCACGATGCGGGATTTCCTTAAAATGTGGTTTTCTGACAAATTTTGACGAAAGAAAATACTCCTGTGGGTTCTCTTTTGAGGCTACACATTTAGACGTACACGCCACACCAAATCTTTTCGAGTTACAACGTGTTGTTTAGGAGAAACAAGCTAATTTTTTACGATGCGTTATTTCTTCTCATAAAGTTTAAGTGTTTCCATTACGTACATATTTGCCTTTACTCTGCAACACTGTATTTCCTTATAACGTGGTATTCTTGCATATTCTTTCGAGAGAAAACTCTCCTGTGCATTCTCCTTTGAGGCTACATGCTTAGACATTCACGCAACACCAAATCTTTTCGAGTTACAACGTGTTGTTTAGGAGATACAAGCTAATTTTTTACGGTGCGTTATTTCTTCTCATAAAGTTTTAAGTGTTTCCATTACGTACATATTTGCCTTTACTCTGCAACACTGTATTTCCTTATAACGTGGTATTTTGTATATTCTTTCGAGAGAAAACTCTCCTGTGCGTTCCCCTTTGAGGCTAAATGCTTAGACATACACGCAACACCAAAGCTTTTCGAGTTACAACGTGTTTTTTAGGAAAAACAAGATAATTTCACACGATGCGGGATTTCCTTAAAACGTGGTTTTCTGACAAATTTTGACGAAAGAAAATTATCCTGTGGGTTCTCTTTTTAGGCTACACGTTTAGACGTACACACCACACCAAATCTTTTCGAGTTATAACGTGTTGTTTAGGAGATAGAAACTAATTTTGTAAGATGCCTTATTTCTTCTCGTAAAGTTTAAGTTTTTCCAATAAGTACGTATTTGTCTTTACTCTGCAACACTGTATTTCCTTATAATGTGGTATTCTTACATATTCTTTCGAGAGAAAACTCTCCTGTGCGTTCTCTTTTGAGGCTATACGCTTTGACATACACGCAACACCAAAGTTTTTCGAGTTACAATGTGTTGTTTAGGAAAAACAAGATAATTTAGCATGATGCGGGATTTCCTTAAAACGTGGTTTTCTGACAAATTTTGACGAAAGAAAATACTCCTGTGGGTTCTCTTTTGAGGCTACACATTTAGACGTGCCCGAGACACTAAATCTTGTCGAGTTACAACGTGTTGTTTAGGAGATACAAGCTAATTTTTTTACGATGCATTATTTCTTCTCATAAAGTTTAAGTGTTTCCATTATGTAAATATTTGGCTTTACTCTGCAACACTGTATTTCCTTATAACGAGGTATTCTTGCATATTCTTTCGAGAGAAAACTCTCCTGTACGGTCTCCTTTGAGGTTACATGCTTAGACATACACTCAACACCAAAGCTTTTCGAGTTACAACATGTTGTTTAGGAAAAACAAGATAATTTCGCACGATGCGGGATTTCCTTAAAACGTGGTTTTCTGACAAATTTTGACCAAATAAAACTCTCCTGTGTGTACTCTTTTGAGGCTACACGTTTAGACGTACACGCCACACCAAATCTTTTCGAGTTACAACCTGTTGTTTAGGAGATACAAGCTAATTTTTTACGATGCGTTATTTCTTCTCGTAAAGTGTTTCCAATAAGTACGTATTTGTCTTTACTCTGCAACACGGTATTTCCTTAATACGTGGTATTCTTACATATTCTTTCGAGAGAAAACTCTCCTGTGCGTTCTCTTTTGAGGGTACACGCTTAAACATACACGCAACACCAAAGCTTTTCGAGTTACAATGTGTTGTTTATGAAGAAGAAGATAATTTCTCACGATGCGGGATTTCCTTAAAACGTGGTTGTCTGACAAATTTTGACGAACGAAAATTGTCCTGTGGTTCTCTTTTGAGGCTACACCTTTAGACGTACACGCCACACCAAATCTTTTCGAGTTACAACGTGTTGTTTAGGAGATACAAGCTAATTTTGTACGATGCTTTATTTCATCTAGTAAAGTTTAAGGGTTTCCAATACGTAAGTATTTGTCTTTATTCTGCAACACTGTACTTCCTTATAACGTGGTATTCTCACATATTCTTTCGAGAGAAAACTCTCCTGTGTGTACTCTTTTGAGGCTACACGCTTAGACATACACGCATCACCAAAGATTTTCGAGTTACTACGTGTTGTTTAGGAAAAACAAGATAATTTCGCACGATGCTGGATTTCCTTAAAACGTGCTTTTCTGAAACTTTGACGAAAGAAAATTCTCCTATGGGTTCTCTTTTGAGGCTACAAGTTTAGACGTACACGCCACACCAAATCTTTTCGAGTTACAAAGTGTTGTTTAGGAGATACGAGCTAATTTTGTACGATGCTTTATTTCATCTCGTAAAGTTTAAGGGTTTCCAATAAGTACATATTTTTCTTTACTCTGCAACACTGTATTTCCTTATAACGTGGTATTCTTACATATTCTTTTGAGAGAAAACTCCCCTGTGTGTTCTCTTTTAAGGCTACACGCTGAGACAAACACGCAACACCAAAGGTTTTCGAGTTACAACGTGTTGTTTAGGAAAAACAAGATAATTTCGCACGATGTAGGATTTCCATAATATGTGGTTTTGTGACAAATTTGACCAAAGAAAATTCTCCTGTGTGTTCTCTTTTTGAGGCTACACGTTTAGACGTACCTGCCACACCAAACATTTTCGAGTTACAACGTGTTGTTTAGGAGATACAAGCTAATTTTTTATGATGCGTTATTTCTTCACGTAAAGTGTTTCCAATACGTACGTATTTGTCTTTACTCTGCAACACTGTATTTCCTTATAACCTGGTATTCTTACTTATTCTTTTGAGTGAAAACTCTCCTGTGTGTTCTCTTTTGTGGCTACACACTGAGACATACACGCAACACCCAAGCTTTTTGAGTTACAACGTGTTGTTTAGGAAAAACAAGATAATTACGCAGGATGCGGGATTTCGTTAATACCTTGTTTTCTGGCCAATTTTGACGAAAGAAAATTCTCCAGTCGGTTCTCTTTTGAGGCTAAACTTTTAGACATAAACGCCAAACTAAATGTTTTCGAGTTTCCACTTGTTGTTTAGGAGATACAAGCTAATATTGTGTGATGCTTAATTTCTTCTCGTAATCTGTTTCCAGTATGTACGTATTTGTCTTTACTCTGCAACACTGTATTTCCTTATAACGTTGAATTCTTACATGTTCTAATGAGAGAAAACTCTCCTGTGCATTCTCTTTTGAGGCTACACGCTTAGACATACACGCAACACCAAAGCTTTTCGAGTTACCACTTGTTGTTTAGGAAAAACAAGATAATTTCCCACGATGCGGTATTTCCTTAAAACGTGGTTTTCTGACAAATTTTGACGAAAGAAAATTCTCCTTTGTGTTCTCCTTTGAGGCTACACGTTTAGACATACACGCCAAACCAAATCTTTTCGACTTACCATGTGTTGTTTAGGAGATAAAAGCTAATTTTGTTTGATGCGTTATTTCTTCTCGTAAAATGTTCCCAATATGTAAGTATTTGTCTTTACTCTGAAACACTGTATTTCCTTATAACGTGGTATTCTTACATATTCGTTCGAGAGAAAACTATCTTGTGCGTTCCGTTTTGAGGCTACACACTTAGACATACAGGCAACACCAAAGCTTTTCGAGTTACAACGTGTTGTTAATGAATAAAAAGATAATTTTGCACGATGCGGGATTTATTTAAAACGTGGTTTTCTGAAAAATTTGACAAAGGAAAATTCTTCTGTGGGCTTTCCTTTGAGGCTACACGTATAGACGTACACGTCACACCAAATCTTTTCGAGTTACAACGTGTTGTTTAGGAGATACAAGGTAATTTTGTACGATGCATTATTTCTTCTCGTAAAGTGTTTCCAATATGTACTTATTTGCCTTTACTTTACAAAATTGTATTTCTTTATATCGTGGTATTCTTACATATTCTTTCGAGAGAAAACTCTCCTGTGCCTTCTCTTTTGAGGCTCCACGCTTAGACATACACGCAACACCAAAGCTTTTCGAGTTACAACATGTTGTTTAGGAAAAAGAAGATGATTTCGCACGATGCGGGATTTCCTTAAAACGTGGTGTTCTGAAAAAATTTTAACGAAAGAAAATTCGTCTCTGGGTTCTTTTTGAGGCTACACGTTTAGACGTACACGCCACACCAAATCTTTTCGAGTTACAACGTGTTGTTTAGGAGATACAAGCTAATTTTATACGATGCTTTATTTCATCTCATAAAGTTTAAGGGTTTCCAATACGTAAGTATTTGTCATTATTCTGCAACAGTGGACTTCCTTATAACGTGGTATTCTCACATATTCTTTCGAGAGAAAAGTCTCCTGTGTGTTCTCTTTTGAGGCTACACGCTTAGACATACACGCAACACCAAAGCTTTTCGAGTTACAATGCGTTGTTTAGGAAAAACAAGATAATTTCGCACTATGTGGGTTTTCCTTAATATGTGGTTTTCTGACAAATTTTGACCAAAGAAAATTCTCCTGTGGGTTCTCTTTTGAGGCTACACGTTTAGACGTACACGCCACACGAAATCTTTTCGAGTTACAACGTGTTGTTTAGGAGATACAAGCTATTTTTTTACGATGCGTTATTTCTTCTCATAAAGTGTTTCCAATAAGTACTTATTTGTCTTTACTCTGCAACACTGTATTTCCATATAACGTGGTATTCTTACATATTCTTTCGTGAGAAAACTATCCTGTGCGTTCCCTTTTGAGGCTACACACTTAGACATACAGGCAACACCAACGCTTTTCCAGTTACATCTTGTTGTTTTTGAAAAACAAGATTATTTCGCACGATGAGTGATTTTCTTAAAATGTGATTTTCTGACAAATTTTGACAAAAGAAAATTCTCCTGTGGTTTCTCTTTTGATGCTACACGTTTAGACGTACACGCCACACCAAATCCTTTCTAGTTAGCACGTGCTGTTTAGGAGATACAAGCTAATTTTGTATGATGCGTTATTTCTTCTCATAAAGTGTTTCCAATACGTACTTATTTGTCTTTACTCTGCATCACTGTATTTGCTTATAACATGGTATTCTTACATATTCTTTCGAGGGAAAACTCTCCTGTGCGTTCTCTTTTGAGGCTACATGCTTAGACATACACGCAACTCCAAAGCTTTTCGAGTTACAACGTGTTGTTTAGGAAAAACAAGATAATTTCGCACGATGCGAGATTTCCATAAAACGTGGTTTTCTGACAAATTTTGACGAAAGAAAGTTCTCCTGTTGGTTCTCTTTTGAGGCTACACATGTAGAGGTACGAGCCACACCAAATCTTTTCGAGTTACAACGTGTTGTTCAGGAGATACAAGCTAATTTTTTACGTTGATTTATTTCTTCTCTTAAAGTGTTTCCAATACGTACCTATTTGTCTTTACTCTGCAACACTGTATTTCCTTATAACGTGGTATTCTTACATATTCTTTTGAGAGAAAACTCTCCTGTGCGTTCTCTTTTGAGGCTACACGATTAGACATACACGCAACACCAAAGCTTTCCGAGTTACAACGTGTTGTTTAGGAAAAACAAGATAATTTCCCACGATGCGAGATTTCCTTAAAACATGGTTTCTGACAAATTTTGATGAAAAAAAATTCTCCTGTGTGTTCTCTTTTGAGGCTACACATTTAGACGTACACGTCACACCAAATCTTTTCGAGTTACAACTTGTTGTTTAGGAGATACAAGCTAATTTTGTATGATGCGTTATTTATTCTAGTAAAGTGTTTCCAATATGTACTTATTTGTCTTTACTCTGCAAAATTGTATTTCCTTATAACGTGGTATTCTTTCATATTCCTTCGAGAGAAAACTCTCCTGTGCCTTCTCTTTTGAGGCTCCACGCTTACACATACAAGCAACACCAAATTTTTTTGAGTTACAACATGTTGTTTAGGAAAAACAAGATGATTTCGCACGATGCAGGATTTCCTTAAAACATGGTTTTCTGAAAAATTTTGACCAAAGAAAATTCTTCTGTGGGTTCTCTTTTGAGGCTACACGTTTAGACGTACACGCCACACCAAATCTTTTCGAGTTACAACGTGTTGTTTAGGAGATACAAGCTAATTTTGCACGATGCGTTAATTCTTCTCTTAAAGTGTTTCCAATATGTAAGTATTTGTCTTTACTCTGCAACACTGTATTTCCTTATAACGTGGTATTCTTACATATTCTTTCTAGAGAAAACTATCCTGTGCGTTCCCTTTTGAGGTTACACACTTAGACATACAGGCAACACCAAACGTTTTCGAGTTACAACGTGTTGTTTATGAAAACCAAGATAATTTCGCACTATACAGGATTTCCTTAAAACGTGATTTTCTGACAAATTTTGACGAAAGAAAATTCTCCTGTGGGTTCTCTGTTGAGGCTACATGTTTCGACGTACACTCCACACCAAATCTTGTCGAGTTACAACGTGTTGTTTAGGAGATACAAGCTAATATTGTATGATGCGTTATTTCTTCTCCTAAAGTGTTTCCAATACGTACGTATTTGTCTTTACACTGCAACACTGTATTTCCTTATAACGTTGTATTCTTACATGTTCTTTCGAGACAAAACTCTCCTGTGCGTTCTCTTTTGAGGCCACACATTTAGACATACACGCAACACCAAAGATTTTCGAGTTACAACGTGTTGTTTAGGAAAAACAAGATAACTTTGCACGATACGGGATTTCCTTAAAACGTGGTTTTCTGACAAATTTTGACGAAAGAAAGTTCTCCTGTTTGTGTTCGTTTGAGTCTACACATGTAGACGTACGAGCCACACCAATTCTTTTCGAATTACAACGTGTTGTTTAGGAGATACAAGCAAATTTTTTTCGATGCATTATTTCTTCTCATAAAGTGTTTCCAATAAGTACATATTTGTCTTTACTCTGCAACACTTTATTTCCTTGTAACGTGGTATTCTTACATATTCTTTCGAGGGAAAACTCTCCTGTGCGTTCTCCTTTGGGGCTACACGCTTAGACATACATGCAACGCCAAAGCTTTTTGAGTTACAACGTGTTGTTTAGGAAAAACAAGATAATTTCGCACGATGCGAGATTTCCATAAAACGTGGTTTTCTGATATATTTTGACGAAAGAAATTTCTGCCCTGTGTTCTATTTGAGGCTACACGTGTAGAGGTACGAGTCACACCAAATCTTTTTGAGTTATAATGTGTTGTTTAGGAGATACAATCTAATTTTGTACGATGCGTTATTTCTTCTCGTAAAGTGTTTCCAATATGTACTTACTGTCTTTACTCTGCAAAATTGTATTTCCTTATAACGTGGTATTCTTACATATTCTTTCGAGAGAAAACTCTCCTGTGCCTTCTCTTTTGAGGCTCCACGCTTACACATACACGCAATACCAAAGCTTTTGGAGTTACAACATGTTGTTTAGAAAAAAGCAGATGATTTCGCATGATGCGGGATATCCTTAAAATGTGGTTTTCTGAAAAAATTTGACAAAAGAAAATTCTCCTGTGGGTTCTCTTTTGAGGCTACACGTTAAGACGTACACGCCGCACCAAATATTTTCGAGTTACAACGTTTTGTTTAGGAGATACAAGCTAATTTTGTACGATGCATTTCTTCTTCTCATAAAGTATTTCCAATATGTATGTATTTGTCTTTACTCTGCAACTCTGTATTTCCTTATAACGTGGTACTCTTACATATTCTTTCGAGAGAAAACTATCCTGTGCGTTCCCTTTTGAGGCTACACACTGAGACATACAGGCAACACCAAAGCTTTTCGAGTTACAACGTGTTGTTTACGAAAAACAAGATAATTTCGCACGATGCAAGATTTCCTTAAAACGTGGTTTTCTGACAAATTTTGAAGAAAGAAAATTCTCCTGTCGGTTCTCCTTTGAGGCTACACGTTTAGACGTACATGCCACACCAAATCCTTTCGAGTTACCACGTGTTGTTTAGGAGATACACGCTAATTTTGTACGATGCATTATTTCTTCTCCTAAAGTGTTTCCAATATGTACGTATTTGTCTTTACTCTGCAACACTGTATTTCCTTATAACGTTGTATTCTTACAGGTTCTTTCGAGAGAAAACTCTCTTGTGCATTGTCTTTAGAGGAAACATGCTCAGACATACACGCAACAAAAAAACTTTTCGAGTTACAACGTGTTGTTTAGGAAAAACAAGATAATTTTGCACGATGCGGGATTTCCTTAAAACGGGGTTTTTTGACACATTTTGACGAAAGAAAATTCTCCTGTGGTTTCTGTTTTGAGGCTACACGTGTAGACGTACGAGCCACACCAAATATTTTCGAGTTACAACGTGTTGTTTAGGAGATACAAGCAAATATTGTACGATGCGTTATTTCTTCCCTAAAGTGTTTCCAATATGTACTTATTTGTCTTTACTCTGCAACACTGTATTTTCTTATAACGTGGTATTCTTACATATTCTTTCTAGGGAAAACTCTCCTGTGCATTCTCTTTTGAGGCTACACGCTTAGACAAACAAGGAACACCAAAGCTTTTCGAGTTACAACGTGTTGTTTAGGAAAAACAAGATAATTTCGCAGGATGCGAGATTTCCATAAAACGTGGATTTCTGACAAATTTTGACGAAAGAAAGTTCTCCTGGGGGTTCTCTTTTGAGGCTACACGTGTAGAGGTAGGAGCCACACCAAATCTTTTCGAGTTATAACCTGTTGTTTAGGAGATACAAGCTAATTTTGTATTATGCTTTATTTCTTCTCTTAAAGTGTTTCCAATACGTACGTATTTGTCTTTACTCTGCAACACTGTATTTCCTTATAACGTGGTATTCTTACATATTCTTTCGAGAGAAAACTCTCCTGTGCATTCTCTTTTGAGGCTACACACTTAGACATACACGCAACACCAAAGCTTTTCGAGTTACAACTTGTTGTTTAGGAAAAACAAGATAATTTCGCACGATGCGAGATTTCCTTAAAACGTGGTTTCTGACAAATTTTGATGAAAGAATATTCTCCTGTCGGTTCTCGTTTGAGGCTACACTTTTAGACGTACATGTCACACCAAATCTTTTCGAGTTACAACGTGTTGTTTAGGAGATACAAGCTACTTTTTAAAGATGTGTTATTTCTTCTCATAAAGTGTTTCCAATATGTACTTATTTGTCTTTACTCTGCAAAATTGTATTTCCTTTTAACGTGGTATTCTTACATATTCTTTTGAGAGAAAAGTCTCCTGTGCCTTCTCTTTGGAGGCTCCACGCTTACACATACACGCAACACCAAAGCTTTTCGAGTTACAACATGTTGTTTAGGAAAAAGATGATTTCGTACGATGAGGGATTTCCTTAAAACGTGGTTTTCTGAAAAATTTTGAAGGAAGAAAATTCTCCTGTGGGTTCTCTTTTGATGCTACACATTTACACGTACATGCCACACCAAATCTTTTCGAGGTACAACCTTATGTTTAGGAGATACAAGCTAATTTTCTACGATGTGTTCTTTTCGTAAAGTGTTTCCAATACATACATATTTGTCTTTACTCTGCAACATTGTATTTCCTTATAACGTGGCATTCTTACATATTCTTTCGAGAGAAAACTATCCTGTGCGTTCCCTTTTGAGGCTACACACTGAGACATACAGGCAACACCAAAGCTTTTCGAGTTACAACGTGTTGTTTATGAAAAACAAGATAATTTCGCACGATGCAGGATTTCCATAAAACGTGGTTTTCTGACAAATTTTGAAGAAAGAAAATTCTCCTGTCGGTTCTCTTTTGAGGCTACACGTTTAGACGCACACGCCACACCAAATCCTTTCGAGTTACCACGTGTTGTTTAGGAGATACACGCTAATTTTGTACGATGCGTTATTTCTTCTCGTAAAGTGTTTCCAATATGTGCGTATTTGTCTTTACTCTGCAACACTGTATTTCCTTATAACGTTGTATTCTTACATGTTCTTTCGAGAGAAAACTCTCTTGTGCATTGTCTTTAGAGGCAACATGCTCAGACATACACGCAACACCAAAGCTTTTCGAGATACAACGTGTTGTTTAGGAAAAACAAGATAATTTTGCAAGATGCGGGATTTCCTTAAAACGTGGTTTTTTGACACATTTTGAAGAAAGAAAATTCTCCTGTGGTTTCTCTTTTGAGGCTACACGTGTAGACGTACGAGCCACACCAAATATTTTCGAGTTACAACGTGTTGTTTAGGAGATACAAGCAAATATTGTACGATGCATTATTTCTTCCCTAAAGTGTTTCCAATATGTACCTATTTGTCTTTACTCTGCAACACTGTATTTTCTTATAACGTGGTATTCTTACATATTCTTTCTAGGGAAAACTCTCCTGTGCATTCTCTTTTGAGGCTACACGCTTAGACAAACACGCAACGCCAAAGCTTTTCGAGTTACAACGTGTTGTTTAGGAAAAACAAGATAATTTCGCAGGATGCGAGATTTCCATAAAACGTGGTTTTCTGACAAATTTTGACGAAAGAAAGTTCTCCTGTGGGTTCTCTTTTGAGGCAACACGTGTAGAGGTACGAGCCACACCAAATCTTTTCGAATTATAACCTGTTGTTTAGGAGATACAAGCTAATTTTGTATTATGCTTTATTTCCTCTCCTAAAGTGTTTCCAATACGTTCGTAGTTGTCTTTACTCTGCAACACTGTATTTCCTTATTATGTGGTATTCTTACATATTCTTTCGAGAGAAAACTCTCCTGTGCATTCTCTTTTGAGGCTACACGCTTAGACATACACGCAACACCAAAGCTTTTCGTGTTGCAATGTGTTGTTTAGGAAAAACAAGATAATTTTTCACGATGCGATATTTCCTTAAAACGTGGTTTCTGACAAATTTTGATGAAAGTAAATTCTCCTGTGGGTTCTCGTTTGAGGCTACACTTTTAGACGTACACGTCACACCGAATCTTTTCGAGTTACAACGTGTTGTTTAGGAGATACAAGCTAATTTTGTACGATGCATTATTTCTTTTTGTAAAGTGTTTCCAATATATACTTATTTGTCTTTACTCTGCAACACTGTATTTCCTCATGAAGTGGTATTCTTACATATTCTTTCGAGAGAAAACTCTCCTGTGCCTTCTCTTTTGAGGCTCCACGCTTACACATACACGCAATAACAATGCTTTTGGAGTTACAACATTTTGTTTAGAAAAAAGAAGATGATTTCGCATGATGCGGCATATCCATAAAATGTGGTTTTCTGAAAAAAATTGACGAAAGAAAATTCTCCTGTGGGTTCTCTTTTGAGGCTACACGTTAAGATGTACACGCCGCACCAAATATTTTCGAGTTACAACGTTTTGTTTAGGAGATACAAGCTAATTTTGTACGATGCATTACTTCTTCTCATAAAGTGTTTCCAATATGTAGGTATTTGTCTTTACTCTGCAACACTGTATTTCCTTATAACGTGGTACTCTTACATATTCTTTCGAGAGAAAACTATCCTGTGCGTTCCCTTTGGAGGCTACACACTGAGACATACAGACAACACCAAAGCTTTTCGAGTTACAACGTGTTGTTTACGAAAAACAAGATAATTTCGCACGATGCAGGTTTTCCTTAAAACGTGGTTTTCTGACAAATTTTGAAGAAAGAAAATTCTCCTGTCGGTTCTCCTTTGAGGCTACACGTTTAGACGTACATGCCACACCAAATCCTTTCGAGTTACCACGTGTTGTTTAGGAGATACACGCTAATTTTGTACGATGCGTTATTTCTTCTCGTAAAGTGTTTCCAATATGTACGTATTTGTCTTTACTCTGCAACACTGTATTTCCTTATAACGTTGTATTCTTACATGTTCTTTCGAGAGAAAACTCTCTTGTGCATTGTCTTTAGAGGAAACATGCTCAGACATACACGCAACAACAAAGCTTTTCGAGTTACAATGTGTTGTTTAGGAAAAACAAGATAATTTTGCACGATGCGGCATTTCCTTAAAACGTGGTTTTTTGACAAATTTTGACGAAAGAAAATTCTACTGTGGTTTCTGTTTTGAGGCTACACGTGTAGACATACGAGCCACACCAAATATTTTCGAGTTACAACGTGTTGTTTAGGAGATACAAGCAAATATTGTACAATGCGTTATTTCTTCCCTAAAGTGTTTCCAATATGTACTTATTTGTCTTTACTCTGCAATACTGTATTTTCTTATAACGTGGTATTCTTACATATTCTTTCTAGGGAAAACTCTCCTGTGCATTCTCTTTTGAGGCTACACGCTTAGACAAACAAGCAACGCCAAAGCTTTTCGAGTTACAACGTGTTGTTTAGGAAAAACAAGATAATTTCGCACGATGCGAGATTTCCATAAAACGTGGTTTTCTGACAAATTTTGACGAAAGAAAGTTCTCCTGTGGGTTCTCTTTTGAGGCTACGCGTGTAGAGGTACGAGCCACACCAAATCTTTTCGAGTTATAACCTGTTGTTTAGGAGATACAAGCTAATTTTGTATTATGCTTTATTTCTTCTCTTAAAGTGTTTCCAATATGTACGTATTTGTCTTTACTCTGCAACACTGTATTTCCTTATAACGTGGTATTTTTACATATTCTTTCGAGAGCAAACTCTCCTGTGCATTCTCTTTTGAGGCTACACTCTTAGACATACACGCAACACCAAAGCTTTTCGAGTTAGGACTTGTTGTTTAGGAAAAACAAGATAATTTCGCACGATGCGAAATTTCCTTAAAACGTGGTTTCTGACAAATTTTGATGAAAGAATATTCTCCTGTCGGTTCTCGTTTGAGGCTACACTTTTAGACGTACATGTCACACCAAATCTTTTCGAGTTACAACGTGTTGTTTAGGAGATACAAGCTATTTTTTTACGATGCGTTATTTCTTCTCATAAAGTGTTTCCAATAAGTACTTATTTGTCTTTACTCTGCAACACTGTATTTCCTTATAACGTGGTATTCTTACATATTCTTTCGAGAGAAAACTATCCTGTATGTACCCTTTTGAAGCTACACACTTAGACATACAGGCAACACCAACGCTTTTCCAGTTACATCTTGTTTTTGAAAAACAAGATTATTTCGCACGATGAGTGATTTTCTTAAAATGTGGTTTTCTGACAAATTTTGACAAAAGAAAATTCTCCTGTGGTTTCTCTTTTGATGCTACACGTTTAGACGTACACGCCACACCAAATCCTTTCTAGTTAGCACGTGTTGTTTAGGAGATACAAGCTAATTTTGTATGATGCGTTATTTCTTCTCATAAAGTGTTTCCAATACGTACTTATTTGTCTTTACTCTGCATCACTGTATTTGCTTATAACATGGTATTCTTACATATTCTTTCGAGGGAAAACTCTCCTGTGCGTTCTCTTTTGAGGCTACATGCTTAGATATACATGCAACTCCAAAGCTTTTCAAGTTACAACGTGTTGTTTAGGAAAAACAAGATAATTTCGCACGATGCGAGATTTCCATAAAACGTGGTTTTCTGACAAATTTTGACGAAAGAAAGTTCTCCTGTTGGTTCTCTTTTGAGGCTACACATGTAGAGGTACGAGCCACACCAAATCTTTTCGAGTTACAACGTGTTGTTCAGGAGATACAAGCTAATTTTTTACGTTGCTTTATTTCTTCTCTTAAAGTGTTTCCAATACGTACCTATTTGTCTTTACTCTGCAACACTGTATTTCCTTATAACGTGGTATTCTTACATATTCTTTTGAGAGAAAACTCTCCTGTGCGTTCTCTTTTGAGGCTACACGCTTAGACATACACACAACACCATAGCTTTTCGAGTAACAACGTGTTGTTTAGGAAAAACAAGATAATTTCCCACGATGCGAGATTTCCTTAAAACATGGTTTCTGACAAATTTTGATGAAAAAAATTCTCCTGTGTGTTCTCTTTTGAGGCTACACATTTAGACGTACACGTCACACCAAATCTTTTCGAGTTACAACTTGTTGTTTAGGAGATAAAAGCTAATTTTGTATGATGCGTTATTTATTCTAGTAAAGTGTTTCCAATATGTACTTATTTGTCTTTACTCTGCAAAATTGTATTTCCTTATAACGTGGTATTCTTTCATATTCCTTTGAGAGAAAACTCTCCTGCGCCTTCTCCTTTGAGGCTCCACGCTTACACATACAAGCAACACCAAAGTTTTTTGAGTTACAACATGTTGTTTAGGAAAAAC
This sequence comes from Apodemus sylvaticus, assembly GCF_947179515.1. Taxonomy (NCBI): domain Eukaryota; kingdom Metazoa; phylum Chordata; class Mammalia; order Rodentia; family Muridae; genus Apodemus; species Apodemus sylvaticus. The sequence goes on from NW_026263020.1 coordinate 61,382, forward strand.
AAGATGATTTCGCACGATGCAGGATTTCCTTAAAACGTGGTTTTCTGAAAAATTTTGACGAAAGAAAATTCTTCTGTGGGTTCTCTTTTGAGGCTACACGTTTAGACGTACACGCCACACCAAATCTTTTCGAGTTACAACGTGTTGTTTAGGAGATACAAGCTAATTTTGCAAGATGTGTTAATTCTTCTCTTAAAGTGTTTCCAATATGTAAGTATTTGTCTTTACTCTGCAACACTGTATTTTTTTATAACGTGGTATTCTTACATATTCTTTCTAGAGAAAACTATCCTGTGCGTTCCCTTTTGAGGCTACACACTTAGACATACAGGCAACACCAAAGGTTTTCGAGTTACAACGTGTTGTTTATGAAAACCAAGATAATTTCGCACTATACAGGATTTCCTTAAAACGTGATTTTCTGACAAATTTTGACGAAAGAAAATTCTCCTGTGGGTTCTCTGTTGAGGCTACATGTTTCGACGTACACTCCAAACCAAATCTTGTCGAGTTACAACGTGTTGTTTAGGAGATACAAGCTAATATTGTATGATGCGTTATTTCTTCTCCTAAAGTGTTTCCAATACGTACGTATTTGTCTTTACACTGCAACACTGTATTTCCTTATAACGTTGTATTCTTACATGTTCTTTCGAGACAAAACTCTCCTGTGCGTTCTCTTTTGAGGCCACACGTTTAGACATACACGCAACACCAAAGCTTTTCGAATTACAACGTGTTGTTTAGGAAAAACAAGATAACTTTGCACGATACGGGATTTCCTTAAAACGTGGTTTTCTGACAAATTTTGACGAAAGAAAGTTCTCCTGTTTGTGTTCGTTTGAGTCTACACATGTAGACGTACGAGCCACACCAATTCTTTTCGAATTACAACGTGTTGTTTAGGAGATACAAGCAAATTTTGTTCGATGCATTATTTCTTCTCATAAAGTGTTTCCAATAAGTACATATTTGTCTTTACTCTGCAACACTTTATTTCCTTATAACGTGGTATTCTTACATATTCTTTCGAGGCAAAACTCTCCTGTGCGTTCTCCATTGGGGCTACACGCTTAGACATACATGCAACGCCAAAGCTTTTCGAGTTACAACGTGTTGTTTAGGAAAATCAAGATAATTTCGCACGATGCGATATTTCCATAAAACGTGGTTTTCTGATATATTTTGACGAAAGAAAGTTCTGCCCTGTGTTCTATTTGAGGCTACACGTGTAGCGGTATGAGCCACACCAAATCTTTTTGAGTTACAACGTGTTGTTTAGGAGATACAAGCTAATTTTGTACGATGCGTTATTTCTTCTCGTAAAGTGTTTCCAATATGTACTTACTGTCGTTACTCTGCAAAATTGTATTTCCTTATAACGTGGTATTCTTACATATTCTTTCAAGAGAAAACTCTCCTGTGCCTTCTCTTTTGAGGCTCCACGCTTACACATACACGCAATACCAAAGCTTTTGGAGTTACAACATGTTGTTTAGAAAAAAGAAGATGATTTCGCATGATGCGGGATATCCTTAAAATGTGGTTTTCTGAAAAAAATTTGACGAAAGAAAATTCTCCTGTGGGTTCTCTTTTGAGGCTACACGTTAAGACGTACACGCCGCACCAAATATTTTCGAGTTACAACGTTTTGTTTAGGAGATACAAGCTAATTTTGTACGATGCATTACTTCTTCTCATAAAGTGTTTCCAATATGTATGTATTTGTCTTTACTCTGCAACACTGTATTTCCTTATAACGTGGTACTCTTACATATTCTTTAGAGAGAAAACTATCCTGTGCGTTCCCTTTTGAGGCTACACACTGAGACATACAGGCAACATCAAAGCTTTTCGAGTTACAACGTGTTGTTTACAAAAAACAAGATAATTTCGCACGATGCAGGATTTCCTTAAAACGTGGTTTTCTGACAAATTTTGAAGAAAGAAAATTCTCCTGTCGGTTCTCCTTTGAGGCTATACGTTTAGACGTACATGCCACACCAAATCCTTTCGAGTTACCACGTGTTGTTTAGGAGATACACGCTAATTTTGTACGATGCGTTATTTCTTCTCGTAAAGTGTTTCCAATATGTACTTTTTGTCTTTACTCTGCAACACTGTATTTCCTTATAACGTTGTATTCTTACAGGTTCTTTCGAGAGAAAACTCTCTTGTGCATTGTCTTTAGAGGAAACATGCTCAGACATACACGCAACAACAAAACTTTTCGAGTTACAACGTGTTGTTTAGGAAAAACAAGATAATTTTGCACGATGCGGGATTTCCTTAAAACGTGGTTTTCTGAAAAATTTTGACGAAAGAAAATTCTCCTGTGGTTTCTGTTTTGAGGCTACACGTGTAGACATACATGCCATACCAAATCTTTTCGAGTTACAACGTGTTGTTTAGGAGATACAAGCTAATTTTTTAAGATGCCTTAATTTTTCTCGTAAAGTGTTTCCAATAAGTATGTATTTGTCTTTACTCTGCAACATTGTATTTCCTTATAACGTGGTATTCTTACATATTCTTTCGAGAGAAAACTTCCTGTGCGTTCTCTTTTGAGGTTACACGCTTAGACATACAGGCAACACCAAACCTTTTCGAGTTACAACGTGTTGTTTAGGAAAAACAAGATAATTTCGCACGATACGAGATTTCCTTAAAACGTGGTTTCTGACAAATTTTGATGAAAGAAAATTCTCCTGTGGGTTCTCTGTTGAGGTTACATGTTTAGACGTACACGTCACACCAAATCTTTTCGAGTTACAATGTGTTGTTTAGGAGATAAAAGCTAATATTTTATGATGCGTTATTTCTTCTTGTAAAGTGTTTCCAATATGTACTTATTTGTCTTTACTCTGAAAAATTGTATTTCCTTAACGTGGTATTCTTACATAATCTTTCAAGAGAAAACTCTCCTGTGCCTTCTCTTCTGAGGCTACACACTTAGACATACACGCAACACCAAAGCTTTTCGAGTTACAACATGTTGTTTAGGAAAACAAGATGATTTCGCATGATGCGGGATTTCCTTATAACGTGGTTTTCTGAAAAATTTTGAAGAAATAAAATTCTCCTGTGGGTTCTCTTTTGAGGCTACACGTTTAGACCTACATGCCACACCAAATCTTTTCGAGTTACAACGTGTTGTTTCGGAGATACAAGCTAATATTTAGGATGCGTTACTTCTTCTTGTAAAGTGTGTCCAATACGTAGATATTTGTCTTTACTCTGCAACACTGTATTTCCTTATAACGTGGTATTCTTACATATTCTTTTGAGAGAAAACTATCCCGTGCTTTCCCGTTTTAGGCTACACACTTAGACATACAGGCAACACCAAAGCTTTTCGAATTACAACGTGTTGTTTATGAAAAACAAGATAATTTCTCACAATGCGGGATTTCCTTAAAACGTGGTTTTCTGAAACATTTTGACGAAAGAAAATTCTTCAGTGTGTTTTCTTTTGAGGCTACACATTTAGACGTACACGCCACACCAAATCCTTTCGAGTTACCACGTGTTGTTTAGGAGATACAAGCTAATTTTGTACGATGCATTATTTCTTCTCATAAAGTGTTTCCAATACGTACGTATTTGTCTTTACTCTGCAACACTGTATTTCCTTATAAAGTTGTATTCTTACATATTCTTTCGAGAGAAAACTCTCCTGTGCGTTCTCTTTAGAGGCTACACGCTTAGACATACACGCAACGCCAAAGCATTTCGAGTTACAATGTGTTGTTTAGGAAAAACAAGATAATTTCGCACGATGCGAGATTTCCATAAAACGTGGTTTTCTGAAAAATTTTGAGGGAAGAAAGTTATCCTGTGGGTTCTCTTTTGAGGCTACACGTGTAGAGGTACAAGCCACACCAAATCTTTTCGAGTTACAACATGTTGTTTAGGAGATAGAAGCTAATTTTTTACGATGCGTTACTTCTTCTCTTAAAGTGTTTCCAATAGTATTTGTCTTTACTCTTCAACATGGTATTTCCTTATAACGTGGTATTCTTACATATTCTTTCGAGAGAAAACTCTCCTGTGCCTTCTCTTTTGAGGCTACACGCTTAGACATACACGCAACACCAAAGCTTTTCGAGTTACAACGTGTTGTTTAGGAAAAACAAGATAATTTCGCACGATGCAAGATTTCTTTAAAACGTGGTTTCTGACAAATTTTGATGAAAGAAAATTCTCCTGTGGGTTCTCGTTTGAGGCTACACTTTTAGACGTATACGTCACACCAAATCTTTTCGAGTTTCAACGTGTTGTTTAGGAGATACAAGGTAATTTTGAACGATGCGTTATTTCTTCTTGTAAAGTGTTTCCAATATGTACTTATTTGTCTTTACTCTGCAAAATTGTATTTCCTTATAACATGGTATTCCTACATATTCTTTTGAGAGAAAACTCTCTTGTGCCTTCTCTTTTCAGGCTACACACTTACACATACACGCAACACCAATGCTTTTCGAGTTACAACATGTTGTTTAGGAAAAGGAAGATGATTTCACACGATGCGGGATTTCCTTAAAACGTGGTGTTCTGAAAAATTTTGAAAAAAGAAAATTCTCCTGTGTGTTCTCTTTTGGGGCTACACATTTAGAAGTACACGCCACACCAAATCCTTTCGAGTTACCTCGTGAAGTTTAGGAGATACAAGCTAATTTTGTACGATGCGTTATTTCTTCTGGTAAAGTGTTTCCAATATGTACTTATTTGTCTTTACTCTGCAAAATTGTATTTCCTTATAACGTGGTATTCTTACATATTCTTTCGAGAGAAAACTCTCCTGTGCCTTCTCTTTTGACGCTCCACGCTTACACATACACGCAACACCAAAGCTTTTTGAGTTACAACATGTTGTTTAGAAAAAGAAGATGATTTCCCACGATGCGGGATTTCCTTAAAACGTGGTTTTCTGAAAAAATTTGAAGAAAGAAAATTCTCCTGTAGGTTCTCTTTTGAGGCTACACGTTTAGACGTGCATGCAACACCAAATCTTTTCGAGTTACAACATCTTGTTTAGGAGATAAAACCTAATTTTTTACGATGCGTTAATTCTTCTCGTAATGTGTTTCCAATACATACGTATTTGCCTTTACTCTGCAACATTGTATTTCCTTATAACGTGGTATTCTTACATATTCTTTCGAGAGAAAACTATCCTGTGCGTTCTCTTTTGAGGTTACACACTTAGACATTCACGCAACACCAAACCTTTTCGAGTAAGAACATGTTATTTAGGAAAAACAATATAATTTCGCACGATGCGAGATTTCCTTAAAACGTGGTTTCTGACAAATTTTGATGAAAGAAAATTCACCTGTGGGTTCTCTTTTGAGGCTATACATTTAGACGTACACGTCACACCAAATCCTTTTGAGTTACAACGTGTTGTTTAGGAGATACAAGCTAATTTTGTATGATGCGTTATTTCTTCTTGTAAAGAGTTTCCAATATGTACTTATTTGTCTTTATTCTGAAAAATTGTATTTCCTTATAACGTGGTATTCTTACATATTCTTTCGAGAGAAAACTCTCCTGTGCCTTCTCTTTTGAGGCTCCACGCTTAGACATACACGCAACACTAAAGGTATTCGAGTTACAACATGTTTTTTAGGAAAAAGAAGGTGATTTCGCACGATGCGGGATTTCCTTAAAACGTGGCTTTCTGAAAAATTTTAACGAAAGAAAATTCTCCTGTGTGTTCTCTTTTGAGGCTACACGTTTAGACGTACAAGCCACACCAAATCTTTTCCAGTTACAACGTGTTGTTTAGGAGATACAAGCTAATTTTGTACGATGCGTTATTTCTTCTCGTAATGTGTTTCCAATATGTACGTATTTGTCTTTACTCTGCAACACTGTATTTCCTTATAACGTGGTATTCTTACATATTCTTTCCAGAAAAAACTCTCCTTTACATTCTATTTTGAGGCTACATGCTTAGACATACACGCAACACCAAAGTTTTTCGAGTTACAACGTGTTGTTTAGGAAAAACAAGATAATTTCTCATGATGCGAGATTTCCTTAAAACGTGGTTGCTGACAAATTTTGATGAAAGAAAATTCTCTTGTGGGTTCCCTTTTGATGCTACACGCTTAGACGTACACGTCACACCAAATCTTTTCGAGTTACAACGTGCTGTTTAGGAGACACAAGCTAATTTTGTACGATGCGTTATTTCTTCTTGTAAAGTGTTTCCAATATGTACTTATTTGTCTTTACTCTGCAAAATTGTATTTCCTTATAACGTGGTATTCTTACATAATCTTTCGAGAGAAAACTCTCCTGTGCCTTCTCTTTTGAGGCTCCACGCTTACACATACACGCAACACCAAAGCTTTTCGAGTTACAACATGTTGTTTAGGAAAAAGAAGATGATTTCGCACGATGCGGGATTTCCTTAAAACGTGGCTTTCTGAAAAATTTTGACGAAAGAAAATTCTCCTGTGGGTTCTCTTTTGAGGCTACACGTTTAGACGTACACGGCACACCAAATCTTTTCGAGTTACAACGTGTTGTTACGGAGATACAAGGTAATTTTGTAAGATGAGTTACTTCTTCTCTTAAAGTGTTTCCAATACGTTCTTATTTGTCTTTACTCTGCAACACTGTATTTCCTTATAACGTGGTATTCTTACATATTCGTTCGAGAGAAAACTATCCTGTGTGTTCCCTTTTTAGTCTACACACTTAGACATACAGCCAACACCACAGCTTTCTGAGTTACAACGTGTTGTTTATGAAAAACCAGATAATTTCGCACGATGCGGGATTTCCTTAAAACGTAGTTTTCTGAAAAATTTTGACGAAAGAAAATTCTTCAGTGGGTTCTCTTTTGAGGCTACACGTTTAGACGTACACGCCACACCAAATCCTTTCGAGTTACCACGTGTGGTTTAGGAGATACAAGCTAATATTTTAAGATACGTTATTTCTTCTCATTAAGTGTTTCCAACATGTACATATTTGTCTTTACTCTGCAACACTGTATTTCCTTATAACTTTGTATTCTTACATATTCTTTCGAGAGAAAACTCTCCTGTGCGTTCTCTTTAGAGGCTACACGCTTAGACATACAAGCAACGCCAAAGCTTTTCGAGTTACAATGTGTTGTTTAGGAAAAACAAGATAATTACGCACGATGCGAGATTTCCATAAAACGTGGTTTTCTGAAAAATTTTGAGGGAAGAAAGTTCTCCTGTGGGTTCTCTGTTGAGGCTACACATGTAGAGGTACGAGACACACCAAATCTATTCGAGTTACAACGTGTTGTTTAGGAAATACAAGCTAATTTTGCACGATGCGTTATTTCTTCGCTTAAAGTGTTTCCAGTAGTATTTGTCTTTACTCTGCAACAATGTATTTCCTTATAACATGGTATTCTTACATATTCTTTCGAGAGAAAACTTGCCTGTGCGTTCTCTTTTGAGGCTACACTCTTAGACAAATACGCAACGCCAAAGCTTTTCGAGTTACAACGTGTTGTTTAGGAAAACAAGATAATTTCGCACGATGCAGGATTTCCATAAAACGTGGTTTTCTGAAAAAATTTGACGAAAGAAATGTCTCCTGTCTGTTCTCTTTTGAGGCTACACGTGTAGAAGTACGAGCCACACCAAATCTTTTCGAGTTACCACGTGTTGTTTAGGAGATACAAGCTAATTTTGTACGATGTGTTATTTCTTCTCTTAAAGTGTTTCCAATACTTACGTAGTTGTCTTTACTCTGCAACACTGTATTCCCTTATAAAGTGGTATTCTTACATATTCTTTGGAGAGAAAACTCTCCTGTGCGTTCTCTTTTGAGGCTACACGCTTAGACATACACGAAACGCCAAAGCATTTCGAGTTACAATGTGTTGTTTAGGAAAAACAAGATAATTCCGCACTATGAGAGATTTCCATAAAACGTGGTTTTCTGAAAAATTTTGACCAAAGAAAGTTCTCCTGTGGGTTATCTTTTGAGGCTACACGTGTAGAGGTAGGAGCCACACCAAATCTACTCGAGTTACAACGTGTTGTTTAGGAGATACAAGCTAATTTTTTATGATGCTTTATTTCTTCTCTTAAAGTGTTTCCAGTAGTATTTGTCTTTACTCTGCAACAATGTATTTCCTTATAACATGGTATTCTTACATATTCTTTCGAGAGAAAACTCGCCTGTGCGTTCTCCTTTGAGGCTACACACTTAGACAAATATGCAACGCCAAAGCTTTTCGAGTTACAACGTGTTGTTTAGGAAAACAAGATAATTTCGCACGATGCGAGATTTCCATAAAACGTGGTTTTCTGAAAAATTTTGATGAAAGAAAATTCTCCTGTGGGTTCTCGTTTGAGGCTACACTTTTACATGTACACGTCACACCAAATATTTTCGAGTTACAACGTGTTGTTTAGGAGATACAAGCTAATATTGTAAGATGCGTTATTTCTTCTCATAAAGTGTTTCCAATATGTCCTTATTTGTCTTTACTCTGCAAAATTGTATTTCGTTATAACGTGGTATTCTTACATATTCTTTCGAGAGAAAACTCTCCAGTGCCTTCTCTTTTGAGGCTCCACGCTTACACATACACGCAACACCAAAGCTTTTTGAGTTACAACATGTTATTTAGGAAAAAGAAGATGATTTCGCACAATGCGGGATTTCCTTAAAAAGTGGTTTTCTGAAAAATATTGAAGAAAGAAAATTCTCCTGTGGGTTCTCTTTTGAGGCTACACGTTTAGACGTACACGCCACACCAAATCCTTTCAAGTTACCACGTGTTGTTTAGGAGATACAAGCTAATTTTGTACGATGCATTATTTCTTCTCGTAAAGTGTTTTCAATACGTACTTATTTGTCTTTAATCTGCAACACTGTATTTCCTTATAACGTGGTTTTCTTACGTATTATTTCTAGGGAAAACTCTCATGTGCGTTCTCTTTGAGGCGACACGCTTAGACAAACACGCAATGCCAAAGCTTTTCGAGTTACAATGTGTTGTTTAGGAAAAACGAGATAATTTAGCACGATGCGAGATTTCCATAGAAGGTGGTTTTCTGAAAAATTTTGACGAATGAAAGTTCTCCTGTGGGTTCTCTTTTGAGGCTACACGTGTAGAGGTACGAGCCACACCAAATCTTTTCGAATTACAATGTGTTGCTTAGGACATACAAGCTAATTTTTTACGATGTGTTAATTATTCTCATAAAGTGTTTCCAATAAGTACCTATTTGTCTTTGAAACATTATATTTCCTTATAACGTGGTATTCTTACATGTTCCTCCGAGAGAAAACGATCCTGTGCGTTCCATTTTGAGGCTACACACTTAGACATACAGGCAACACCAAAGCTTTTCGAGTTACAGCGTGTTGTTTATGGAAAACAAGATAATTTCGCACGATGCAGGATTTCCTTAAAACGTGGTTTTCTGACAAATTTTGAAGAAGGAAAATTCTCCTGTGGCTTCTCTTTTGAGGCTACACGTTTAGACGTGCATGCCACACCAAATCATTTCGAGTTACCACGTGTTGTTTAGGAGATACAAGCTAATTTTGTATGATGCGTTATTTCTTTTCGTAAAGTGTTTCCAATACGTACATATTTGTCTTTACTCTGCAACACTGTATTTCCTTATAACGTTGTATTCTTACATGTTCTTTCGAGAGAAAACTCTCCTGTGCATTCTCTTTAGAGGCTATATGCTCAGACATACACGCAACACTAAAGCTTTTCGAATTACAACGTGTTGTTTAGGAAAAACAAAATAATTTTGTACGATGCGGGATTTCCTTAAAACGTGGATTTCTGACAAATTTTGACGAAAGAAAGTTCTCCTGTGGGTTCTCTTTTGAGGCTACACGTGTAGACGTACGAGCCACACCAACTATTTTTGAGTTACAACGTGTTGTTTAGGAGATACAAGCAAATATTGTACGATGTGTTATTTCTTCTCGTAAAGTGTTTCCAAAACGTACATATTTGTCATTACTCTGCAACACTGTATTTCCTTAAAACATGGTATTCTTACATATTCTTTCGAGGGAAAACTCTCCTGTGCATTCTCTTTTGAGGCTACACGATTAGACAAACACGCAACACCAAAGCTTTCGAGTTAAAACATGTTGTTTAGGAAAAAGAAGATGATTTCGCACGATGCTGGATTTCCTTAAAACTTGGTTTTCTGAAATTTTTTTACGAAAGAAAATTCTCCTGTGGGTTCTCTTTTGAGGCTACATATTTAAACGTACATGCCACCAAATCTTTTCGAGTTACAACATGTTGTTTAGGAGAGACAAGCTAATATTTTATAATGCGTTAATTCTTCTCGTAACGTGTTTCCAATATGTACGTATTTGTCTTTACTCTGCAACATTGTATTTCCTTATAACGTGATATTCTTACATATTCTTTCGAGAGAAAACTATCCTGTGCGTTCCCTTTTGAGGCTAAACACTTAGACATAGAGGCAACACCATAGCTTTTCGAGTTACAACGAGTTGTTTATAAAAAACAAGATAATTTCGCACGATGCCTGATTTCCTTAAAACATGATTTTCTGACAAATTTTGATGAAAGAAAATTACTCTGTGGGTTCTCTTTTGAGGCATCACGTTTAGACGTGCACGCCACACCTAATCCTTTCGAGTTAACACGTGTTGTTTAGGAGATACATGCTAATTTTGTACGATGCGTTATTTCTTCTCGTAAAGTGTTTCCAATACGTACGTATTTGTCTTTACTCTGCAACACTGTATTTCCTTATAACGTGGTATTCTTGCATATTCTTTCGAGAGAAAACTATCCTGTGTGTTCCCTTTTGAGGCTACACACTGAGACATACAGGCAACACCAAAGCTTTTCGAGTTACAACGTGTTGTTTATGAAAAACAAGATAATTTCGCTCGATGCGGGATTTCCTTAAAACTTGGTGTTCAGACAAATTTTGACGAAAGAAAATTCTCCTGTGTCTTCTCTTTTGAGGCTACACATTTAGGCGTACAAGCCACACCAAATATTTCGAGTTACAACTTGTTGTTTAGGAGATAATAGCAAATTTTGTACGATGCGTTATTTCTTCTTGTAAAGTGTTTCCAATAAGTACTTATCTGTCTTTACTCTGCAACACTGTATTTCCTTATAACGTGGCATTCTTACATATTCTTTCGAGGGAAAACTCTCCTGTGCGTTCTCTTTTGAGGCTACATTCTTAGACATACACGCAACGCCAAATCTTTTCGAGTTACAAAGTGTTGTTTAGGAAAAACAAGATAATTTCGCACGATGCGAGATTTCCATAAAACGTGGTTTTCTGAAAAATTTTGACCACAGAAAGTTCTCCTGTGGGTTCTCTTTTGTGGCTACATGTTTAGACGTACACGTCACACCAAATCTTTTCGAGTTACAACGTGTTGTTTAGGAGATACAAGCTAAACTTGTACGATGAGTTATTTCTTCTCATACAGTGTTTCCAATAAGTACTTATTTGTCGTTACTCTGCAAAATTGTATTTCCTTATAACGTGGTATTCTTACATATTCTTTCGAGAGAAAACTCTCCTGTGCCTTCTCTTTTGAGGCTCCACGCTTACACATACAAGCAACAGCAAAGCTTTTCGAGTTACAACATGTTGTTTAGGAAAAAGAAGATGATTTCGCATAATGCGGGATTTCCTTAAAACGAGGTTTTCTGAAAAATTTTGACGAAAGAAAATTCTCCTGTGGGTTCTCTTTTGAGGCTACACATTTAGACATACAGGACACACCAAATCATGTCGAGTTACAACGTGTTGTTTAGGAGATACAAGCTAATTTTTTACGATGTGTTAATTATTCTCGTAAAATGTTTCTAATACATACACATTTGTCTTTACTCTGCAACATTGTATTTCCTTATAACGTGGTATTCTTACATATTCTTTCGATAGAAAACTATCCTGTGTGTTCCCCTTTGAGGCTACACACTTAGACATACAGGCAACACCAAAGCTTTTCGAGTTACAACGTGTTGTTTATGAAAAACTAGATAATTTCGCACGATGCGGGATTTCCATAAACGTGGTGTTCTGACACATTTTGACGAAAGAAAATTCTCCTGTGGGTTCTCTTTTGAGGCTACACATTTAGAGGTACATGCCACACCAAATCCTTTCGAGTTACCACGTGTTGTTTAGGAGATACAAGCTAATTTTGTACGATGCGTTATTTCTTCTCGTAAAGTGTTTCCAAACGTACGTATTTGTCTTTACACTGCAACACTGTATTTCCTTATAATGTTGAATTCTTACATGTTCTTTCGAGAGAAAACTCTCCTGTGCATTCTCTTTAGAGGCTACATGCTCACTCATACACGCAACACCAAAGCTTTTCGAGTTACAACATGTTGTTCAGAAAAAACAAGATAATTTTGCACTATGCGGGATTTCCTTAAAACGTGGTTTTCTGACAAATTTTGACGAAAGAAAGTTCTCCTGTAGGTTGTCTTTTGAGGCTACAGGTTTAGACGTACATGCCACACCAAATCTTTTCGAGTTACAACTTGTTGTTTAGGAGATACAAGCAAATTTTGTACGATGCGTTATTTCTTCTTGTAAAGTGTTTCCGAAACGTACTTAATTGTCTTTACTCTGCAACATTTTATTTCGTTATAACGTGGTATTCTTACATATTCTTTCGATAGAAAACTATCCTGTGCGTTCCCCTTTGAGGCTACACACTTAGACATACAGACAACACCAAAGCTTTTCGAGTTACAACGTGTTGTTTATGAAAAACAAGATAATTTCCCACGATGCGGGATTTCCTTAAAACGTGGTGTTCTGAGAAATTTTGACGAAAGAAAATTCTCCTGTGGGTTCTCTTTTGAGGCTACACGTTTAGAGGTACATGCCACACCAAATCCTTTCGAGTTACCACGTGTTGTTTAGGAGATACAGCTAATTTTGTACGATGCGTTATTTCTTCTCGTAAAGTGTTTCCAATACGTACGTATTTGTCTTTACTCTGCAACACTGTATTTCCTTATAATGTTGTATTCTTACATGTTCTTTCAAGAGAAAACTCTCCTGTGCATTGTCTTTAGAGGCTACATGCTCACACATACACGCAATACCAAAGCTTTTCGAGTTACAACGTGTTGTTCAGGAAAAACAAGATAATTTTTCACGATGCAGCTTACAAAATTAGCTTGTATCTCCTAAACAACACGTTGTAACTCGAAATGAATTGGTGTGGCGTGTACGTCTAAACGTGTAGCCACAAAGGAGAACCCATAGGAGAATTTTCTTTCGTCAAAATTTTTCAGAAAATCACGTTTTAAGGAAATCCCGCATCGTGCAAAATTATCTTTTTTTTCCTAAACAACACGTTATAACTCGAAAAGCTTTCGTGTTGCGTGTATGTCTAAGTGTGTAGCCTCCAAAGAGAAGGCACAGGAGAGTTTTCTCTTGAAATAATATGTAAGAATACCATGTTATAAGGATATAAAGTGTTGCAGAGTAAAGACAAATATGTACGTATTGGAAACACTTTAGGAGAAGAAATAATGCATCGTACAAAATTAGCTTGAATCTCCTAAACAACACGCTGTAACTTGAAGACATTTGGTGTGGCGTGTACATCTTAACGTGTAGCCTCAAAAGAGAACCCACAGGAGAATTTTGTTTCGTCCAAATTTGTCAGAAAACCACGTTTTAAGGAAATCCTGCATAGTGCGAAATATTCTTGTTTTTCCTAAACAACACGTCGTAACTCGAAAAGCTTTGGTGTTGCGTGTATGTCTAAGCGTGTAGCCTCAAAAGAGAACGCAGAGGAGAGTTTTCTCTCGAATGAATAAGTAAGAATACCATGTTATAAGGAATTACAGTGTTGTAGAATAAAGACAAATATGTACATATTGGAAACACTTAAACTTTACGAGAAGAAATAACGCATCGTACAAAATTAGCTTGTATCTCTTAAACAACACTTTGCAACTCTAAAAGCTTTGGTGTTGCGTACATTTCAAAGCGTGTAGCCTCAAAAGAGAAGGCACAGGAGAGTTTTCTCTGGAAAGAATATATAAGAATACCATGTTATAAGGAAATACAGTGTTGCAGATTAAAGACAAATACATTCATATTCGAAACACTTTATGAGAAGAAATAACGCATCACAAAAATTAGCTTGTATCTCCTAAACAACATTTTGTAACTCGAAAAGATTTGGTGTGGCGTGTACGTCTAAACGTCTAGCCTCAAACGGGAACTCACAGGAAAATTTTCTTTTGTCAACATTTTTCAGAAAACCACGTTTTAAGGAAATCCCGCATTGTGCGAAATTATCTTGTTTTTCCTAAACAACACGTTGTAACTCGAAAAGCTTTGGTGTTGCATGTATATCTAAGTGTGTAGCCTCAAAAGAGAACGCACAGGAGAGTTTTCTCTCGAAAGAATATGTAAGAAAACCACGTTATAAGGAATTACAGTGTTTCAGAGTAAAGACAAACATGTACGTATTGGAAACACTATACGAGAAGAAATAACGCATCATAAAAAATTAGCTTGTATCTCCTAAACAACACGTTGTAACCGAAAAGATTTGGTGTGGCATGTACGTCTAAACGTGTAGCCTCAAAAGAGAACCCACAGGAGAATTTTCTTAGGTCAAAATTTGTCAGAAAACCATGTTTTAAGGAAATCCCGCACATTATAAGGAAATACAGTGTTGCAGAGTAAAGACAAATATGTACCTATTGGAAACACTTTACAAGAAGAAATAACGCATCGTACAAAATTAGCTTGTGTCTCCTAAACAACACTTTGTAATTCGAAAAGATTTGGTTTGGCATGTATGTCTAAACGTGTAGCCTCAAAAGAGAAGCCACAGGAGAATTTTCTTTCGTTAAAATTTGTCAGAAAAGAGAACGCACAGGAGAGTTTTCTCTCGAAAGAATATATAAGAATAACACGTTATAAGAAAATACAGTGCTGCAAAGTAAAGACAAATACGTACCTTTTGGAAACACTTAAACTTTACGAGAAGTAAAGCATAGTACAAAATTAGCTTGTATCTCTTAAACAACACGTTGTAACTCGAAAAGCTTTGGTGTTGCGCGCATTTATGAGCATGTAGCCTCAAAAGAGAAGGCACAGGACGAAAGAATGCATCGCAAAAAATTAGCTCGTATCTCCTAAACAACATGTTGTTACTCGAAAAGATTTGGTGTGGCGTGTACGTCTAAACGTGTAGCCTCAAAAGAGAACACACAGGAGAATTTTCTTTGGTCAAAATTTGTCAGAAAACCTCGTTTTAAGGAAATCCCGCATCGTGCGAAATTATCTTGTTTTTCCTAAACACGTTGTAACTCGAAAACTTTGGTGTTGCGTGTATGTCTAATCATGTAGCCTCAAAAGAGAACGCACAGGAGACTTTTCTCTCGAAAGAATATGTAAGAATACCACGTTATAAGGAAATACAGTGATGCAGAGTAAAGACAAATTAGTACGTATTGGAAACACTTTACGAGAAGAAATAATGCATCGTACAAAATTAGCTTGTATCTCCTAAACAACATGTTGTAACTCGAAAAGATTTGGTGTGGCGTGTACGTCTAAACGTGTAGCCTCAAAAGAGAACCCACAGGAGAATTGTTTTTCGTTAAAATTTGTCAGAAAACCATGTTTTAAGGAAATCACTCATCGTGAGAAATTATCATGTTTTTCCTAAACAACACGTTGTAACTCGAAAAGCTTTGATGTTGCGTGTATGTCTAAGCGTGTAGCCTCAAAAGAGAACTCACAGGAGAGTTTTCTCTCGAAAGAACATGTAAGAATACCACATTATAAGGAAATAAAATTTTGCAGAGTAAAGACAAATACGTATGTATTTGAAACACTTTACGAGAAGAAGAAATAACGCATCGTAAAATTTAGTTTGTATCTCCTAAACAACACATTGTAACTCGAAAAGAGTTGGTGTGGCGTGTACGTCTAAACGTGTAGCCTCAAAGGAGAACCCACAGGAGAATTTTCTTTCGTCAAAATTTGTCAGAAAACCACTTATTAAGGAAATCTCGCATCGTGCGAAACTATCTTGTTTTTCCTAAACAACACATTGTAACTCGAAAATTTTTGATGTTGCATGTATGTCTAAGCATGTAGCCTCAAAAGAGAACGCACAGGAGAGATTTCTCTCGAACGAGTATGTAAGAATACCACGTTATTAGGAAATACAGTGTGGCAAATTAAAGATAAATATGTAGCTTTTGGAAACACTTAAACTTTACGAGAAGATATAAAGCATCGTAAAAAATTAGCTTGTATCTCCTAAACAACACGTTGTAACTCGAAAAGATTTGGTGTGGCGTGTACGTCTAAATGTGTAGCCTCAAATGAAAACCCACAGGAGAATTTTCTTTCGTCAAAATTTGTCAGAAAACTACGTTTTAAAGAATTCCCGCATCTTGCGAAATTATCTTGTTTTTCCTAAACAACATGTTCTAACTCGAAATGCTTTGGTGTTGCGTGTATGTCTAAGCGTCTAGCCTCAAAAGAGAACGCACAGGAGAGTTTTCTCATGAAATAATATGTACAAATACCATGTTATAAGGAAATACAATGTTGTAAAGACAAATACGTATGTATTGGAAACACTTTAGGAGAAGAAATAACGCATCGTACAAAATTAGCTTGTATCTCCTAAACAACACGTTGTAACTCAAAAAGATTTGGTGTGGCGTGTACGTCTAAGCGTGTAGCCTCAAATGAAAACCCACAGGAGAATTTTCTTTCGTCAAAATTTGTCAGAAAACCACGTTTTAAGGAATTCCCGCATCTTGCGAAATTATCTAGTTTTTCATAAACAACACGATCTAACTCGAAATGCATTGGTGTTGCGTGTATGTCTAAGCGTGTAGCCTCAAAAGAGAATGCACAGGAGAGTTTTGTCTCGAAAGAATATGTACGAATACCATGTTATAAGGAAATACAGTGTTGTAGAGGAAAGACAAATACGTACGTTTTGGAAACACTTTAGGATAAGAAATAACGCATCATTCAAAATTAGCTTGTATCTCCTAAACAGCACGTTGTAACTCGAAAATCTTTGGTGTTGCGTGTATGTCTAAGCGTGTAGCCTCAAAAGAGAACGCACAGGAGAGTTTTCTCTCGAAAAAATATGTAAGAATACCACGTCATAAGGAAATACAGTGTTGCAAAGTAAAGAAAAATACGTACCTTTTGGAAACACTTAAACGTTACGAGAAGAAATAATGCATCATTGAAAATTAGCTTGTATCTCTTAAACAATACGTTGTAACTCGAAAAGATTTGGTGTTGCGTGTATGACTAAGCATGTAGCCTCAAAAGAGAGCGCACAGGAGAGTTTTCTCTCGAAAGAATATGTAAGAATACCACGTTATGAGGAAATACAGTGTTGCAGAGTAAAGAAAAATACGTGCATATTGGAAAAACTTTACGAGAAGAAATAACGCATCCTACAAAATTAGCTTGTATCTCCGAAACAACACCTTGTAACTCGAAAGGATTTGGTGTGGCGTGTATGTCAAACGTGTAGCCTCAAAAGAGAACCCACAAGAGAATTTTCTTTGGTCAAAATTTGTCAGAAAACCACGTTTTAAGGAAATCCCGCATCGTGCGAAATTATCTGGTTTTTCCTAAACAACGCGTTTTAACTCGAAAAGCTTTGGTGTTGCGTGTATGTCTAAGTGTTTAGCCTCAAAAGAGAACGCACAGGAGAGTTTTCTCTCGAAAGAATATGTAAGAATTCCACGTTATAAGGAAATACAGTGTTGCAGAGTAAAGAAAAATACGTACGTATTGGAAAAACTTTACGAGAAGAAATAACGCATCCTACAAAATTAGCTTGTATCTCCTAAACAACACCTTGTAACTCGAAAGGATTTGGTGTGGCGTGTACGTCAAACGTGTAGCCTCAAAAGAGAACCCACAGGAGAATTTTCTTTGGTCAAAATTTGTCAGAAAATCACGTTTTAAGGAAATCCCTCATCGTGCGAAATTATATTGTTTTTCCTAAACAATACTTTGTAACTCGTAAAGCTTTGGTGTTGCGTGTATGTCTAAGAGTGTAGCTTCAAAAGAGAACGCACAGGAGAGTTTTCTCTCGAAAGAATATGTAAGAATACCATGTTATAAGGAAATACAGTGTTGCAGAGTAAAGATCAATAGGTAGTTATTGTAAATACTTTACGAGAAAAAATAACGCATGGTACAAAATTAGCTTGTATCTCTTAAACAACACGTTGTAATTCGAAAATATTTGGTGTGGCGTGTATGTCTAAATGTGTAGCCTCAAAAGAGAACCCACAGGAGAATTTTCTTTCGTCAAAATTTTTCAGAAAACCACGTTTTAAGGTAATCCCTCATCGTGCGAAATTATCTTGTTTTTCCTAAACAGCACAATGTAACTCGAAAAGCTTTGGTGTTGCGTGTATGTCTAAGCATGTAGTATCAAAAGAGAGCGCACAGGAGAGTATTCTCTCGAAAGAATATGTAAGAATACCACGTTATAAGGAAATACAGTGTTGCAGAGTAAAGAAAAATACGTACGTATTGGAAAAACTTTACGAGAAGAAATAACGCATCGTACAAAATTAGCTTGTATCTCTTAAACAACACTTTGTAACTCGAAAAGCTTTGGTGTTGCGTGCATTTCAAAGCGTGTAGCCTCAAAAGAGAAGGCACAGGAGAGTTTTCTCTGGAAAGAATATATAAGAATACCACGTTATAAGGAAATACAGTGTTGCAGATTAAAGACAAATACATTCATATTCGAAACACTTTATGAGAAGAAATAACGCATCACAAAAATTAGCTTGTATCTCCTAAACAACATTTTGTAACTCGAAAAGATTTGGTGTGGCGTGTACGTCTAAACGTCTAGCCTCAAACGGGAACTCACAGGAAAATTTTCTTTTGTCAACATTTTTCAGAAAACCACGTTTTAAGGAAATCCCGCATTGTGCGAAATTATCTTGTTTTTCCTAAACAACACGTTGTAACTCGAAAAGCTTTGGTGTTGCATGTATGTCTAAGTGTGTAGCCTCAAAAGAGAACGCACAGGAGAGTTTTCTCTCGAAAGAATATGTAAGAAAACCACGTTATAAGGAATTACAGTGTTTCAGAGTAAAGGCAAACATGTACGTATTGGAAACACTATACGAGAAGAAATAACGCATCATAAAAAATTAGCTTGTATCTCCTAAACAACACGTTGTAACCGAAAAGATTTGGTGTGGCATGTACGTCTAAACGTGTAGCCTCAAAAGAGAACCCACAGGAGAATTTTCTTAGGTCAAAATTTGTCAGAAAACCATGTTTTAAGGAAATCCCGCACATTATAAGGAAATACAGTGTTGCAGAGTAAAGACAAATATGTACCTATTGGAAACACTTTACAAGAAGAAATAACGCATCGTACAAAATTAGCTTGTGTCTCCTAAACAACACTTTGTAATTCGAAAAGATTTGGTTTGGCATGTACGTCTAAACGTGTAGCCTCAAAAGAGAAGCCACAGGAGAATTTTCTTTCGTTAAAATTTGTCAGAAAAGAGAACGCACAGGAGAGTTTTCTCTCGAAAGAATATATAAGAATAACACGTTATAAGAAAATACAGTGCTGCAAAGTAAAGACAAATACGTACCTTTTGGAAACACTTAAACTTTACGAGAAGTAAAGCATAGTACAAAATTAGCTTGTATCTCTTAAACAACACGTTGTAACTCGAAAAGCTTTGGTGTTGCGCGCATTTATGAGCATGTAGCCTCAAAAGAGAAGGCACAGGACGAAAGAATGCATCGCAAAAAATTAGCTCGTATCTCCTAAACAACATGTTGTTACTCGAAAAGATTTGGTGTGGCGTGTACGTCTAAACGTGTAGCCTCAAAAGAGAACACACAGGAGAATTTTCTTTGGTCAAAATTTGTCAGAAAACCTCATTTTAAGGAAATCCCGCATCGTGCGAAATTATCTTGTTTTTCCTAAACAACACGTTGTAACTCGAAAACTTTGGTGTTGCGTGTATGTCTAATCATGTAGCCTCAAAAGAGAACGCACAGGAGACTTTTCTCTCGAAAGAACATGTAAGAATACCACGTTATAAGGAAATACAGTGATGCAGAGTAAAGACAAATTAGTACGTATTGGAAACACTTTACGAGAAGAAATAATGCATCGTACAAAATTAGCTTGTATCTCCTAAACAACATGTTGTAACTCGAAAAGATTTGGTGTGGCGTGTACGTCTAAACGTGTAGCCTCAAAAGAGAACCCACAGGAGAATTGTTTTTCGTTAAAATTTGTCAGAAAACCATGTTTTAAGGAAATCACTCATCGTGAGAAATTATCATGTTTTTCCTAAACAACACGTTGTAACTCGAAAAGCTTTGATGTTGCGTGTATGTCTAAGCGTGTAGCCTCAAAAGAGAACTCACAGGAGAGTTTTCTCTCGAAAGAACATGTAAGAATACCACATTATAAGGAAATAAAATTTTGCAGAGTAAAGACAAATACGTATGTATTTGAAACACTTTACGAGAAGAAATAACGCATCGTAAAATTTAGTTTGTATCTCCTAAACAACACATTGTAACTCGAAAAGAGTTGGTGTGGCGTGTACGTCTAAACGTGTAGCCTCAAAGGAGAACCCACAGGAGAATTTTCTTTCGTCAAAATTTGTCAGAAAACCACTTATTAAGGAAATCTCGCATCGTGCGAAACTATCTTGTTTTTCCTAAACAACACATTGTAACTCGAAAATTTTTGATGTTGCATGTATGTCTAAGCATGTAGCCTCAAAAGAGAACGCACAGGAGAGATTTCTCTCGAACGAGTATGTAAGAATACCACGTTATTAGGAAATACAGTGTGGCAAATTAAAGATAAATATGTAGCTTTTGGAAACACTTAAACTTTACGAGAAGATATAAAGCATCGTAAAAAATTAGCTTGTATCTCCTAAACAACACGTTGTAACTCGAAAAGATTTGGTGTGGCGTGTACGTCTAAATGTGTAGCCTCAAATGAAAACCCACAGGAGAATTTTCTTTCGTCAAAATTTGTCAGAAAACTACGTTTTAAAGAATTCCCGCATCTTGCGAAATTATCTTGTTTTTCCTAAACAACATGTTCTAACTCGAAATGCTTTGGTGTTGCGTGTATGTCTAAGCGTCTAGCCTCAAAAGAGAACGCACAGGAGAGTTTTCTCATGAAATAATATGTACAAATACCATGTTATAAGGAAATACAATGTTGTAAAGACAAATACGTATGTATTGGAAACACTTTAGGAGAAGAAATAACGCATCGTACAAAATTAGCTTGTATCTCCTAAACAACACGTTGTAACTCAAAAAGATTTGGTGTGGCGTGTACGTCTAAGCGTGTAGCCTCAAATGAAAACCCACAGGAGAATTTTCTTTCGTCAAAATTTGTCAGAAAACCACGTTTTAAGGAATTCCCGCATCTTGCGAAATTATCTAGTTTTTCATAAACAACACGATCTAACTCGAAATGCATTGGTGTTGCGTGTATGTCTAAGCGTGTAGCCTCAAAAGAGAATGCACAGGAGAGTTTTGTCTCGAAAGAATATGTACGAATACCATGTTATAAGGAAATACAGTGTTGTAGAGGAAAGACAAATACGTACGTTTTGGAAACACTTTAGGATAAGAAATAACGCATCATTCAAAATTAGCTTGTATCTCCTAAACAGCACGTTGTAACTCGAAAATCTTTGGTGTTGCGTGTATGTCTAAGCGTGTAGCCTCAAAAGAGAACGCACAGGAGAGTTTTCTCTCGAAAAAATATGTAAGAATACCACGTCATAAGGAAATACAGTGTTGCAAAGTAAAGAAAAATACGTACCTTTTGGAAACACTTAAACGTTACGAGAAGAAATAATGCATCATTGAAAATTAGCTTGTATCTCTTAAACAATACGTTGTAACTCGAAAAGATTTGGTGTTGCGTGTATGACTAAGCATGTAGCCTCAAAAGAGAGCGCACAGGAGAGTTTTCTCTCGAAAGAATATGTAAGAATACCACGTTATGAGGAAATACAGTGTTGCAGAGTAAAGAAAAATACGTGCATATTGGAAAAACTTTACGAGAAGAAATAACGCATCCTACAAAATTAGCTTGTATCTCCGAAACAACACCTTGTAACTCGAAAGGATTTGGTGTGGCGTGTATGTCAAACGTGTAGCCTCAAAAGAGAACCCACAAGAGAATTTTCTTTGGTCAAAATTTGTCAGAAAACCACGTTTTAAGGAAATCCCGCATCGTGCGAAATTATCTGGTTTTTCCTAAACAACGCGTTTTAACTCGAAAAGCTTTGGTGTTGCGTGTATGTCTAAGTGTTTAGCCTCAAAAGAGAACGCACAGGAGAGTTTTCTCTCGAAAGAATATGTAAGAATTCCACGTTATAAGGAAATACAGTGTTGCAGAGTAAAGAAAAATACGTACGTATTGGAAAAACTTTACGAGAAGAAATAACGCATCCTACAAAATTAGCTTGTATCTCCTAAACAACACCTTGTAACTCGAAAGGATTTGGTGTGGCGTGTACGTCAAACGTGTAGCCTCAAAAGAGAACCCACAGGAGAATTTTCTTTGGTCAAAATTTGTCAGAAAATCACGTTTTAAGGAAATCCCTCATCGTGCGAAATTATATTGTTTTTCCTAAACAATACTTTGTAACTCGTAAAGCTTTGGTGTTGCGTGTATGTCTAAGAGTGTAGCTTCAAAAGAGAACGCACAGGAGAGTTTTCTCTCGAAAGAATATGTAAGAATACCATGTTATAAGGAAATACAGTGTTGCAGAGTAAAGATCAATAGGTAGTTATTGTAAATACTTTACGAGAAAAAATAACGCATGGTACAAAATTAGCTTGTATCTCTTAAACAACACGTTGTAATTCGAAAATATTTGGTGTGGCGTGTATGTCTAAATGTGTAGCCTCAAAAGAGAACCCACAGGAGAATTTTCTTTCGTCAAAATTTTTCAGAAAACCACGTTTTAAGGTAATCCCTCATCGTGCGAAATTATCTTGTTTTTCCTAAACAGCACAATGTAACTCGAAAAGCTTTGGTGTTGCGTGTATGTCTAAGCATGTAGTATCAAAAGAGAGCGCACAGGAGAGTATTCTCTCGAAAGAATATGTAAGAATACCACGTTATAAGGAAATACAGTGTTGCAGAGTAAAGAAAAATACGTACGTATTGGAAAAACTTTATGAGAAGAAATAACGCATCGTACAAAATTAGCTAGTATCTCGTAAACAACACCTTGTAACTCGAAAGGATTTGGTGTGGCGTGTACGTCTAAATGTGTAGCCTCAAAAGAGAACCCAAAGGAGAATTTTCTTTGGTCAAAATTTGACAGAAAACCACGTTTTAAGGAAATCCCGCATCGTGCGAAATTATCTTGTTTTTCCTAAACAACACGTTGTAACTCGAAAAGCTTTGGTGTTGCGTGTATGTCTAAGCGTGTAGCCTCAAAAGAGAACGCACAGGAGAGTTTTCTCTCGAAAGAATATGTAAGAATACCACGTTATAAGGAAATACCGTGTTGAAGAGTAAAGATAAATAGGTAGTTATTGTAAATACTTTACGAGAAGAAATGACACATGGTACAAAATTAGATTGTATCTCCTAAACAACATGTTGGAATTCGAAAATATTTGGTGTGGCATGTACGTCTAAATGTGTAGCCTCAAAAGAGGACCGACAGGAGAATTTTCTTTCGTCAAAATTTTTCAGAAATCACGTATTAATGAAATCCCTCATTGTGCGAAATT
Source organism: Apodemus sylvaticus (assembly GCF_947179515.1). Lineage (NCBI taxonomy): Eukaryota > Metazoa > Chordata > Mammalia > Rodentia > Muridae > Apodemus > Apodemus sylvaticus. The sequence goes on from NW_026263020.1 coordinate 85,201, forward strand.
ATCTTGTTTTTCCTAAACAACACATTGTAACTCGAAAAGCTTTGGTGTTGCATGTATGTCTAAGCGTGTAGCCTCAAAAGACAATGCACAGGAGAGTTTTCTCTCGAAAGAATATGTAAGAATACAATGTTATAAGGAAATACAGTGTTGCAGAGTAAAGACAAATATGTACGTATTGGAAACACTTTATGAGAAGAAATAAAGCATCGTAAAAATTAAGCTTTTATCTCCTAAACAACACTTTGTAACTCGAAAGATTTGGTGTGGCGTGTACGTCTAAACGTGTAGCCTCAAAAGAGAACCCACAGGAGAATTTTCTTTCGTCAAAATTTGTCAGAAAACCATGTATTAAGGAAATCCCGTATCGTGCAAAATTATCTTGTTTTTCCTAAACAACACAGTGTAACTCGAAAAGCTTTGGTGTTGCGTGTACGTCTATGCGTGTAGCCTCAAAAGAGAATGCACAGGAGAGTTTTCTCTCGAAAGAATATGTAAGAATACCACGTTATAAGTAAATACAGTGTTGCAGAGTAAAGATAAATAAATAGTTATTGTAAATACTTTACGAGAAGAAATAACGCATATTACAAAAGAGTTTTCTCTCGAAAGAATATGTAAGACTACCAAGTTATAAGGAAATACAGTGTTGCAGAATAAAGACAAATATGTACGCATAGAAAACACTTTATGAGAAGAAATAACGCATCGTACAAAATTAGCTTGCATCTCCTAAACAACACGTTGTAACTCGAAAATATTTGGTGTGGTGTGTACGTCTAAACGTGTAGCCTCAAAAGAGAACCCACAGGAGAATTTTCTTCCGTCAAAATTTGTCTGAAAAACATTTTCTAAGGAAATCACGCATCGTGCGAAATTATCTTGTTTTTCCTAAACTACACGTTGCAACTTGAAAAGCTTTGGTGTTGCGTGTATGTCTAAGAATGTAGCCTCAAAAGAGAGCGCACAGGAGAGTTTTCTCTCGAAAGAATATGTAAGAAAACCACATTATAAGGAAATACAGTGTTGCAGAGTAAAGAAAAATACGTAGGTATTGGAAAAACTTTACGAGAAGAAATAACGCATTTGTACAAAATTAGCTTGTATCTCCTAAACAACACCTTGTAACTCGAAAAGATTTTGTTTGGCATGTAAGTCTAAAGGTGTAGCCTCAAGAGAGAAGCCACCGGAGAATTTTCTTTGGTCAAAATTTGTCAGCAAGCCACGTTTTAAGGAAATCCCGCATCGTGCGAAATTATCTTGTTTTTCCTAAACAACACGTTGTAACTCGAAAAGCTTTGGTGTTGCTTGTATGTCTAAGCATGTAGCCTCAAAAGAGAATGCACAGGAGAGTTTTCTCTCGAAAGAATATGTAAGAATACCACGGTATAAGGAAATACAGTGTTGCAGAGTAATGACAAATACTTACGTATTGGAAACACGTTACGAGCAGAAATAACGCATGGTACAAAATTAGCTTGTACCTCCTAAACAACTCGTTGTAACTCGAAAAGATTTGATGTGACGTTTGCATCTAAACGTGTAGCCTCAAAAGGGAACCCACAGGAGAATTTTCTTTCGTCAAAATTTTTCAGAATACCATGTTTTACGGAAATCCCACATCATGCGAAATTATCTTGTTTTTCCTAAACAACACGTTGTAACTCGAAAAGCTTTGGTGTTGCGTGTATGTCTAAGCTTGTAGCCTCAAAGGAGAACGCACAGGACAGTTTTCTGCGAAAGAATATGTAAGAATACCACGTTATGAGGAAATACAGTGTTGCAGAGTAAAGAGAAATACCTACGCATTGGAAACACTTTACAATAAGAAATAGTGCATTGTAAAAATTAGCTTGTATCTCCTAAACAACACGCTGTAACTCGAAAAGATTTGGTGTGGCGTGCATTTCTAAACGTGTAGCCTCAAAAGAGAACCCACAGGAGAATTTTCTTTGGTCAAAATTTGTCAGAAAACCAGGTTTTATGGAAATCCTGAAAAATTTTGACGAAAGAAAATTCTCCTATGGGTTCTCTTATGAGGCTACACGTTTAGACATACATGCCACACCAATTACTTTCGAGTTACAACGTGTTGTTTAGGAGATAGAAGCTACTTTTGTATGATGCGTTATTTCTTCTCGTAAAGTGTTTCCAATACGTATGTATTTGTCTTTACTCTGAAACACTGTATTTCCTTATAACTTGGTGTTCTTACATATTCTTTCAAGAGAAAACTATCCTGTGCCTTATTTTTTGAGGCTACACACTTAGACATATGCGCAACACCAAAGTTTTTTGAGTTGCAACGTGTGGTTTAGGAAAAACCAGATAATTTCGCAAGATGTGGGATTTCCTTAAAACGTGATTGTCTGAAAAATTTTGAGGAAAGAAAATTCTCCTATGGGTTCTCTTTTGAGGCTACACGTTTAGACGTACATGCCACACCAAATCTTTCCGAGTTACAACGTGTTGTTTAGGAGATACAAGCTAATTTTGTACGATGCGCTATTTCTTCTCTTAAAGTGTTTCCAATACATATGTATTTGTCTTTACTCTGCAAAACTGTATTTCCTTATAATGTGGTATTCTTATATATTCGTTCGAGAGAAAACTCTCCTGTGCCTTCTCTTTTGAGGCTACACACTTAGGCATACACGCAACACGAAAGCTTTTCGAGTTACAACGTGTTGTTTAGGAAAAACAAGATAATTTCGCACGATGCGGGATTTCCTTAAAACGTGATTTTCTGAAAAATTTTGACGAAAGATAATTCTCCTATGGGTTCTCTTTTGAGGCTACATGTTTAGACGTACACGCCACACCAAATCTTTCGAGTTACAACGTGTTGTTTAGGAGATACAAGCTAATTTTGTACGATGCGTTATTTCTTCTCGTAAAGTGTTTCCAATAGGTACGTATTTGTCTTTACTCTGCAACACTGTATTTCCTATTAACGTGGTATTCTTACATATTCTTTCGAGAGAAAACTCTCCTGTGCCTTCTCTTTTGAGGTTACACACTTAGACATACACGCAACACGAAAGCTTTTCGAGTTAAAAGGTGTTGTTTAGGAAAATCAAGATAATTTCGCACGATGCGGGATTTCCTTAAAATGTGATTTTCTGAAAAATTTTGACGAAAGAAAATTCTCCTATAAGTTCTCTTTTGAGGCTACACGTTTAGACGTACACGCCACACCAAATCTTTTCGAGTTACAACGTGTTGTTTAGAAGATACAAGCAAATATTTTATGATGCGTTATTTCTTCTCGTAACCTGTTTCCAATACGTACGTATTTGTCTTTACTATGCAACACTGTATTTCCTTATAACGTGGTATTCTTACATATTCTTTCGAGAGAAAACTTTCCTGTGTGTTCTCTTTGAGGCTACACGCTTAGACATACACGCAGCACCAAAGATTTTCGAGTTACAATGTGTTGTTTAGGAAAAACAAGATAATTTCGCACGATATGGGATTTCGTTAAAACCTGGTTTTCTGACAAATTTTGACCAAAGAAAATTCTCCTGTGGGTTCTCTTTTGAGGCTACACGTTTAGAGGAATATGCCACACCAAATCTTTTCGAGTTACAACGTGTTGTTTTGGAGATACAAGCTAATTTTGTAAGATACGTTATTTCTTCTCCTAAAGTGTTTCCAATACATACATATTTGTCTTTATTGTGCAACACTATATTTCCTTATAACGTGGTATTCTTGCATATTATTTTGAGAGAAAACTCTCCTGTGCCTTCTCTTTTGAGGCTACATGCTTAGACATACACGAAACACCAAAGCTTTTCGAGTTACAACGTGTTGTTTAGGAAAAACAAGATAATTTCGCATGATGCGGGATTTCCTTAAAACGTGGTTTTCTGACAAATTTTGACGAAAGAAATTTCTCCTGTGGGTTCTCTTTTGAGGCTACATGTTTAGACGTACACACCACGCCAAATATTTTCGAGTTACAACGTGTTCTTTAGGAGAAACAAGCTAATTTTGTACGATGCATTATTTCTTCTCGTAAAGTGTTTCCAATACGTACGTATTTGTCTTTATTTTGCAACACTGTATTTCCTTATAACGTGGTATTCTTATATATTCTATCGAAAGAAAACTCTCCTGTGCATTCTCTTTTGAGGCTACATGCTTAGACATACACGAACACCAAAGCTTTTCGAGTTACAACGTGTTGTTTAGGAAAAACAAGATAAGTTCGCACGATGAGGGATTTCCTTAAAACGTGGTTTTCTGACAAATTTTGAAGAAAGAAAATTCTCCTGTGGGTTCTCTTTTGAGGCTACACGTTTAGACGCACACGCCACACCAAATATTTTCGAATTACAACGTGTTGTTTAGGAGATACAAGCTAATTTTGTACCATGCGTCATTTCTTCTCGTAAAGTATTTACAATTACTACCTATTTATCTTTACTCTGCAACACTGTATTTCCTTATAACGTGGTATTCCTACATATTCTTTCGAGAGAAAACTCTCCTGTGTCCTCTTTTGAGGCTACACGCTTAGACATACACGCAACACCAAAGCTTTTCGAGTTACAATGTGTAGTTTAGGAAAAACAAGGTAATTTCGCACGATGAGGTATTTCCTTAGAACATGGTTTTCTAACAAATTTTGACGAAAGAAAATTCTCTTGTGGGTTCTCTTTTGAGGCTACACGTTTAGACGTACACGCCACACGAAATCTTTTCGAGTTACAACGTGTTGGTTAGGAGATACAAGCTAATTTTGTACGATGCGTTATTTCTTCTCGTAAAGTGTTTCCAATACGTACGTATTTGTCTTTATGCTGCAACACTGTATTTCCTTATAACGTGGTATTCTTACATATTCTTTCGACAGAAACTCTCCCGTGAATTCTCTTTTGAGGCCACATGCTTAGACATACATGCAACACCAAAGCTTTTCGAATTACAACGTGTTGTTTAGGAGAAACAAGATAATTTCGCACGATGCGGGATTTCCATAAAACGTGGGTTTCTGACAAATTTTGACGAAGGAAAATCCTCCTGTGGTTTCTCTTTTGAGGCTACACGTTTAGCCGTACATGCCACACCAAATCCTTTCGAGTTACAACGTGTTGTTTAGGAGATACAAGCTAATTTTGTATGATGCATTATATCTTTTCGTAAAGTTTTTTCCAATACTTACGTATTTGTCTTTAGTCTGCAACACTGTATTTCCTTATAACGTGGTATTCTCACATACTGTTTCGAGAGAATACTCTACTGTGCGTTCTCTTTTGAGGCTACAAGCTTAGATATACACGCAACACCAAAGCTTTTTTGAATTACAACGTGTTGTTTAAGAAACACAAGATAATTTTGCAGGATGCAGGATTTCCTTAAAACGTGGTTTTCTCACAAATTTTGACGAAAGAAAATTCTCCTGTTCGTTGTCTTTGAGGCTACACTTTTAGACGTACACGCCAAACCAAATCTTTTCGAGTTACCACTTGTTGTTTAGGAGATACAAGTTAATAATTTATGATGCGTTATTTCTTCTCGTAAAGTGTTTCCAATATGTACGTTTTTGTCTTTACTCTGCAACACTGTATTTCCTTATAACGTGGTATTCTTACATGTTCTTCCGAGAGAAAACTCTCCTGTGCATTCTCTTTTGAGACTACACGCTTAGACATACACGCAACACCAAAGCTTTTCGAGTTACAACGTGTTGTTTAGGAAAAACAAATAATTTCGCACGATGCGGGATTTCCTTAAAACATGGTTTTCTGACAAATTTTGATGAAAGAAAATTCTCCTGTTGGTTCTCTTTTGAGGCTACACGTTTAGACTTACATGCCAAACCAAATCTTTTCGAGTTACAACGTGTTGTTTAGGAGATAAAAGCTAATTTTTAATAATGCATTATTTCTTCTAGTAAAGTGTTCTCAATATGTACATATTTGTCTTTACTCTGCAAAATTGTATTTCCTAATAGCGTGGTGTTCTTACATATTCGTTCGAGAGAAAACTCTCCTGTGCCTTCTCTTTTGAGGCTCCACGTTTAGACATACACGCAACACTAAAGCTTTTCGGGTTACCACATGTTGTTTAGGAAAAAGAAGATGATTTCGCACGATGCAGGATTTCCTTAAAACGTGGTTTTCTCAAAAATTTTGAAGAAAGAAAATTCACTGTGGGTTCTCTTTTGAGGCTACACGTTTAGACATACACGCCACACCAGATCTTTTTGAGTTACAACGTTTTGTTTAGGAGATACATGTTAATTTTTTACTATGCGTTAATTCTTCTAGTAAAGTGTTTCCAATACGTACGTGTTTATCTTTACTCTGCAACACTGTATTTCCTTATAACGTGATATTCTTACATATTCTTTCGAGAGAAAACTCTCCTTTGCGTTCTCTGTTGAGGCTACACGCTTAGACATACATGCAACACCAAAGCTTTTCGAGTTACAACGTGTTGTTTAGGAAAAACAAGATAATTTCGCACGATGCGAGATTTCCTTAAAACGTGGTTTCTGAAAAATTTTGATGAAAGAAAACTCTCCTGTGGGTTCTCTTTTGAGGGTACACGTTTAGACATACACGTCACACCAAATGTTTTCGAGTAACAAGGTGTTGTTTAGGAGATACAAGCTAATTTTGTAAGATGCGTTATTTCTTCTCGTAAAGTGTTTCCAATATGTACTTATTTGTCTTTACTCATCAAAATTTTATTTCCTTATAACGTGGTATTCTTACATATTCTTTCAAGAGAAAACTCTCCTGTGCCTTCTCTTTTGAGGCTCCACGCTTAGACATACGCGCAACACCAAAGCTTTTCGAGTTACAGCTTGTTGTTTAGGAAAAAGAAGATGATTTCGCACGATGCGGGATTTCCTTAAAACGTGGTTTTCTGAAAAATTTTAACGAAAGAAAATTCTCCTGTGGGTTCTCTTTTGAAGCTACACATTTAGACGTACACGCCGCACCAAATCTTTTCGAGTTACAACGTGTTGTTTAGGAGATACAAGCTAATTTTGTACAATGCGTTATTTCTTCTCGTAAAGTTTTCCAATACGTACATATTTTTCTTTACTCTGCAACACTGTATTTCCTTATAACTTGGTATTCTTACATATTCTTTTGAGAGAAAACTATCCTGTGCGTTCCCTTTTGAGGCTACACACTTAGACATACAGGCATCACCAAAGCTTTTCGAGTTACAACGTGTTGTTTATGAAAATCAAGATTATTTCGCACGATGCGTGATTTCCTTAAAATGTGGTTTTCTCACAAATTTTGACGAAAGAAAATTATCCTGTGGTTTCTCTTTTGAGTCTACACGTTTAGACGTACACGCCACACCAAATCCTTTCGAGTTACCACGTGTTGTTTAGGAGATACAAGCTAATTTTTTATGATGCGTTATTTCTTCTCGTAAAGTGTTTCCAATACGTACTTATTTCTCTTTACTCTGCAACATTGTATTTCCCTATAACGTGGTATTCTTACATATTCTTTCGAGGGAAAACTCTCCTGTGTGTTCTCTTTTGAGGCTACATGCTTAGGCATACACGCAACGCCAAAGCTTTTCGAGTTACAACGTTTTGTTTAGGAAAAAGAAGATAATTTCGCACGATGCGAGATTTCCATAAAACGTGGTTTTCTGAAAAATTTTGACCAAAGAAAGTTCTCCTGTGCATTCTCTTTTCAGGCTACACGTGTAGTCGTAGGAGCCAAAACAAATCTTTTCGAGTTACAACGTGTTGTTTAGAAGATACAAGCTATTTTTTTACGATGCATTATTTCTTCTCTTAAAGTGTTTCCAATACGTACGTATTTGTCTTTATTCTGCAACACTGTATTTCCTTATAACGTGGTATTCTTACATATTCTTTCGAGAGAAAACTCTCCTGTGCGTTCTCTTGTGAGGCTACACGCTTAGACATACACGCAACAGCAAAGCTTTTCGAGATACAACATGTTGTTTAGGAAAAACAAGATAATTTCGCACGATGCAAGATTTCCTTAAAACGTGGTTTCTGACAAATTTTGATGAAAGAAAATTCTCCTGTGTGTTCTCTTTTGAGGCTACAGGTTTAGACGTACATGTCACACCAGATCTTTTCGAGTTACAACGTGTTGTTTAGGAGATACAAGCTAATTTTGTATGAAGCAGTATTTCTTTTACTAAAGTGTTTCCAATATGTACTTATTTGTCTTTACTCTGCAAAATTGTATTTCCTTATAACGTGGTATTCTTACAGATTCTTTCGAGAGAAAACTCTCCTGTGCGTTCTCTTTTGAGGCCACGCCTTTAGACATACACGCAAAACCAAAGCTTTTCGAGTTACAACGTGTTGTTTAGGAAAAACAAGATAATTTTGCACGATGCGGGATTACCTTAAAACGTGGTTTTCTGACAAATTTTGACGAAAGAAAGTTCCCCTGTTGGTGTTCTTTTGAGTCAACACGTGTAGACGTACGAGCCACACCAAATCTTTTCTAGTTACAACGTGTTGTTTAGGAGATACAAGCAAATTTTGTACGATGCGTTATTTCTTCTCGTAATGTGTTTCCAATATGTACGTATTTGTCTTTACTCTGCAACACTGTATTTCCTTATAACGTGGTATTCTTACATATTCTTTCGAGGGAAAACTCTCCTGTGCATTCTCTTTTGAGGCTACATGCTTAGACATACATGCAACCCCACAGCTTTTCGAGTTACAACTTGTTGTTTAGGAAAAACAAGATAATTTCGCAGGATGCGAGATGTCCATAAAACATGGTTTTCTGATATATTTTGACGAAAGAAAGTTCTCCTGTGGGTTCTCTTTTGAGGCTACACGTGTAGAGGTACGGGCCACACCAAATCTTTTCGAGTTGCAACGTGTTGTTTAGGAGATACAAGCTAATTTTGTACGATGCGTTATTTCTTCTCGTAAAGTGTATCCAATATGTACGTATTTGTCTTTACTCTGCAACACTGTATTTCCTTATAACGTGGTATTCTTATATATTCTTTCGAGAGAAAACTCTCCTGTGCGTTCTCTTTTGAGGTGACACACTTAGACATAAACGCAACACCAAAGCTTTTCGAGTTACAACGTGTTGTTTAGGAAAAACAAGATAATTTCGCACGGTGCGAGATTTCATTAAAACGTGGTTTCTGACAAATTGGATGAAGGAAAATTCTTCTGTGGGTTCTCTTTTGAGGCTGCACGTTTAGACGTACACTTCACACCAAATCTTTTTGAGTTACAAGTTGTTGTTTAGGAGATACAAGCTAATTTTGTACGATGCGTTATTTCTTCTCGTAAAGTGTTTCCAATATGTACTTATTTGTCTTTACTCTGCAAAATTGTATTTCCTTTTAACGTGGTATTCTTACATATTCTTTCGAGAGAAAACTCTCCTGTGCCTTCCCTTTTGAGGCTCCATGGTTACACAAACACACAACGCCAAAGCTTTTTGAGTTACAATGTGTTGTTTAGGAAAAACAAGATTATTTCGCACGATGCCAGATTTCCATAAAACGTGGTTTTCTGAAAAATTTTGACGAAAGAAAGTTCTCTTGTGGGTTCTCTTTTGAGGCTACACGTGTGGAGGTATGAGCCACACCAAATCTTTTCGAGCTACAGCGTGTTGTTTAGGAGATACAAGCTAATGTTGTACAATGCATTATTTCTTCTCTTAAAGTGTTTCCAATACGTACATATTTGTCTTTACTCTGCAACACTGTATTTCCTTATAACGTGGTATTCTTACATATTCTTTCGAGAGAAAACTCTCCTTTGAGTTCTCTTTTGAGGTTACACGCTTAGACATACACGCAACACCAAAGCTTTTCGAGTTACAACGTGTTCTTTAGGAAAAACAAGATAATTTCGCACGATGCGAGATTCCCTTAAAACGTGGTTTCTGACAAATTTTGACGAAAGAAAATTCTCCTGTGGGTTCTCTTTTGAGGCTACACGTTTAGACGTACACGTCACACCAAATCTTTTCGAGTTACAACGTGTTGTTTAGGAGATACAAGCTAATTTTGTACGATGCGTTATTTCTTCTCGTAAAGTGTTTCCAATATGTACTTATTTGTCTTTACTCTGCAAAATTGTCTTTCCTTATAACGTGGTATTCTTACATATTCTTTCGAGAGAAAACTCTCCTGTGCCTTCTCTTTTGAGGCTCCATGCTTACACAAACACGCAACGCCAAAGCTTTTTGAGTTACAATGTGTTGTTTAGGAAAAACAAGATAATTTCCCACGATGCCAGATTTCCATAAAACGTGGTTTTCTGAAAAATTTTGACGAAAGAAAGTTCTCCTGTGGGTTCTTTTTCGAGGCTACACGTGTAGAGGTAAGAGCCATACCAAATCTTTTCGAGTTACAACGTGTTATTTAGGAGATACAAGCTAATGTTGTACGATGCGTTATTTCTTCTCTTAAAGTGTTTCCAATAAGTACATATTTGTCTTTACTCTGCAACACTGTATTTCCTTATAACGTGGTATTCTTAAATATTCTTTCGAGAGAAAACTCTCCTGTGAGTTCTCTTTTGAGGCTACAAACTTAGACATACAGGCAACACCAAAGCTTTTCCAGTTACAACCTATTGTTTAGGAAAAACAAGATAATTTTGCACGATGCGAGATTTCTTTAAAACGTGGTTTCTGACAAATTTTGATGAAAGAAAATTCTCCTGTGGGTTCTCTTTTGAGGCTACACATGTAGACATACACGTCACACCAAATCTTTTCGAGTTACAACGTGTTGTTTAGGAGATACAAGCTAATTTTGTACGATGCGTTATTTCTTCTCATAAATTGTTTCCAATATGTACTTATTTGTATTTAGTCTGCAACACTGTATTTACTTATAACGTGGTATTCTTACATATTCTTTGAGGGAAAACTCTCCTGTGCGTGCTCTTTTGAGGCTACATGCTTAGACATACATGCAACGACAACGATTTTCGAGTAACAACGTGTTGTTTAGTAAAAACAAGATAATTTCGCACGATGCGAGATTCCCTTAAAACGTGGTTTCTGACAAATTTTGACGAAAGAAAATTCTCCTGTGGGTTCTCTTTTGAGGCTACACGTTTAGACGTACACGTCACACCAAATCTTTTCGAGTTACAACGTGTTGTTTAGGAGATACAAGCTAATTTTGTACGATGCGTTATTTCTTCTCGTAAAGTGTTTCCAATATGTACTTATTTGTCTTTACTCTGCAAAATTGTCTTTCCTTATAACGTGGTATTCTTACATATTCTTTCGAGAGAAAACTCTCCTGTGCCTTCTCTTTTGAGGCTCCATGCTTACACAAACACGCAACGCCAAAGCTTTTTGAGTTACAATGTGTTGTTTAGGAAAAACAAGATAATTTCCCACGATGCCAGATTTCCATAAAACGTGGTTTTCTGAAAAATTTTGACGAAAGAAAGTTCTCCTGTGGGTTCTTTTTCGAGGCTACACGTGTAGAGGTAAGAGCCATACCAAATCTTTTCGAGTTACAACGTGTTATTTAGGAGATACAAGCTAATGTTGTACGATGCGTTATTTCTTCTCTTAAAGTGTTTCCAATAAGTACATATTTGTCTTTACTCTGCAACACTGTATTTCCTTATAACGTGGTATTCTTAAATATTCTTTCGAGAGAAAACTCTCCTGTGAGTTCTCTTTTGAGGCTACAAACTTAGACATACAGGCAACACCAAAGCTTTTCCAGTTACAACCTATTGTTTAGGAAAAACAAGATAATTTTGCACGATGCGAGATTTCTTTAAAACGTGGTTTCTGACAAATTTTGATGAAAGAAAATTCTCCTGTGGGTTCTCTTTTGAGGCTACACATGTAGACATACACGTCACACCAAATCTTTTCGAGTTACAACGTGTTGTTTAGGAGATACAAGCTAATTTTGTACGATGCGTTATTTCTTCTCATAAATTGTTTCCAATATGTACTTATTTGTATTTAGTCTGCAACACTGTATTTACTTATAACGTGGTATTCTTACATATTCTTTGAGGGAAAACTCTCCTGTGCGTGCTCTTTTGAGGCTACATGCTTAGACATACATGCAACGACAACGATTTTCGAGTAACAACGTGTTGTTTAGTAAAAACAAGATAATTTCGCACGATGCGAGATTTCCATAAAACGTGGTTTTTCTGAAAAATTTTGACGAAAGAAAATTCTCCTGTGGGTTCTCTTTTGAGGCTACACGTGTAGGGGTACGAGCCACACTAAATCTTAACGAGTTACAAGGTGTTGTTTAGGAGATACAAGCTAATTTTGTACGATGCTTTAATTCTTCTCGTAAAGTGTTTCCAATACGTATGTATTTGTCTTTATTCTGCAACACTGTATTTCCTTATAACGTGGTATTCTTACATATTCTTTCGAGAGAAAACTCTCCTGTGTGTTCTCTTTTGAGGCTACATGCTTAGACATACACGCACCACCAAAGCTTTTCGAGTTACAACGTGTTGTTTAGGAAAAACAAGATAATTTCGCACGATGCGAGAATTCCATAAAACGTGGTTTCTGACAAATTTTGATGAAAGAAAATTCTCCTGTGGGTTCTCTTTTGAGGCTACACATTTAGACGTACACGTCACACCAAATCTTTTTGTTGTTTAGGAGATACAAGCTAATTTTCTACGATACGTTATTACTTATTGTAATGTGTTTCCAATAAGTTCTTATTTCTCTTTACCCTGCAAAATTGTATTTTCTTATAACGTGGTATTCTTACATATTCTTTCAAGAGAAAACTCTCCTGTGCCTTCTCTTTTGAGGCTCCACGCTTACACATACACGCAACACCAAAGCTTTTCGAGTTACAACATGTTGTTTAGGAAGAAGATGATATCGCACGATGCGGGATTTCCTTAAAACGTGGTTTTCTGACAAATTTTGACGAAAGAAAATTCTCCTTTGGGTTCAATTTTGAGGCTACATTTTTAGATGTACACGCCACACCAAATTTTTTCGAGTTACAACGTGTTGTTTAGGAGATACAAGCTAATTTTGTACGATGCGTTAATTCTTCTAGTAAAGCGTTTCCAATATGTATGTATTTGTCTTTATGCTGCAACACTGTATTTCTTTATCACGTGGTTTTCTTACATATTGTTTCGAGAGAAAACTATACTGTGCGTTCCTTTTTGAAGCTACACACTTAGACATACAGGCAACACCAAAGCTTTTCGAGTTACAACGTGTTTTTATGAAAAACAAGATAATTTCGCACGATGCGAGATTTCCTTAAAACGTGGTGTTCTGACAACTTTTGAGGAAAGAAAATTCTCCTGTGGGTTCTCTTTTGAGGCTACACGTTTAGAAGTGCACGCAATACCGAATCATTTCGAGTTACCATGTGTTGTTCAGGAGATACAAGCTAATTTTGTACGATGCGTTATTTCTTCTTGTAAAGTGTTTCCAATAAGTATGTATTTTCTTTAGTGTGCAATACTGTATTTCCTAATAACGTGGTATTCTTACATATTCTTTTGACAGAAAACTCTCCTGTGCCTTCTCTTTTGAGGCTACACGCTTAGAAATACACGCAACACCAAAGATTTTCGAGTGACACCGTGATGTTTAGGAAAAACAAGATAATTTCGCACGATGTGGGATTTCCTTAAAACGTGGTTTTCTGACAAATTTTGACGAAAGAAAATTTTCCTGTGGGTTCGCTTTTGAGGCTGCACATTTAGATGTACACACCACACCAAATCTTTTCGAGTTACAACGTGCTGTTTAGGAGTTACAAGCTAATTTTTTATGATGCATTATTTCTTCTCGTAAAGTTTAAGTGTTTCCAATATGTACATATTTGTGTTTACTCTGCAACATTGTATTTCCTCATAACGTGGTATTCTTACATATTCTTTCGAGAGAAAACTGTCCTGTGCGTTCTCTTTTGAGGCTACACGCTTAGATATACACGCAACACCAAAGCTTTTCGAGTTACAACGTGTTGTTTAGGAAAAACAAGATAATTTCGCACGATGTGGGATTTTCTAAAATCATGGTTTTCTGAAAAAAAATTGACCAAAGAAAATACTCCTGTGGGTTCTCTTTTGAGGCTACACGTTTAGATGTACACGTCACACCAAATCTTTTCGAGTTATAACGTGTAGTTTAGGAGATACATGCTAATTTTGTACGATGCATTCTTTCTTCTCGTAAAGTGTTTCCAATACGTACGTATTTGTCTTTACTCTGCAACACTGTATTTCCTTATAACGTGGTATTCTTGCATATTCTTTCGAGAGAAAATTCTCCTGTGCCTTCTCATTTGAGGCTACATGCTTAGACATACACGCAAAACCAAATCTTTTTGATTTACACGTGTTGATTAGGAAAAACAATATAATTTCGCATGATGCGGGCTTTCCTTAAAACGTGGTTTTCTTACAAATTTTGACGAAAGAAAATTGTCCTGTGGGTTCTCTTTTGAGGCTACACGTTTAGACGTACACGCCACACCAAATCATTTCGAGTTAAAACGTGTTGTTTAGGAGATACAAGCTTGTACGAAGCGTTATTTCTTCTCGTAAGTGTTTCCAATACGAACGTATTTGTCTTTACTCTGCAACACTGTATTTCCTTATAACGTGGTATTCTTACATATTCTTTCGAGAGAAAACTCTCCTGTGCGTTCTCTTTTGAAGGCTACATGCTTAGACATACATGCAACACCAAAGCACACGAGTTACAACGTGTTGTTTAGGAAAAACAAGATAATTTCGCACGATGCGGGATTTCCTAAAATCGTGGTTTTCTGAAAAAATTTTGACGAAAGAAAATACTCCTGTGGGTTCTCTTTTGAGGCTACACGTTTAGATGTACACGCCACACCAAATCTTTTCGAGTTATAACGTGTAGTTTAGGAGATACAAGCTAATTTTTTACGATGCATTATTTCTTCTTGTAAAGTGTTTCCAATATGTACGTATTTGTCTTTACTCTGCAACACTGTATTTCTTTTTAACGTGGTATTCTTACATTTTCTTTAAGGGAAAACTCTCTTCCTATGCCTTCTCTTTTGAGGCTACATGCTTAGACATACTCGCAACACCAAAGCTTTTCGAGTTACGACCGGTTATTTAGGAAAAACAAGATAATTTCGCATGATGCTGGATTTCCTTAAAATGTGGTTTACTGACCAATTTTGACGAAAGAAAATTCTCCTGTGGCTTCTCTTTTGAGGCTACATGTTTAGACATATAGGCCATACCAAATCTTTTCGAGTTACAACGTGTTGTTTAGGAGATACAAGCTAATTTTGTACGATGCGTTATTTCTTCTCTTAAAGTGTTTCCAATACGTACGTATTTGTTTTTACTCTGCAACACTGTATTTCCTTATAACGTGGTCTTCTTACATATTCTTTCGAGAGAAAACTCTCCTGTGAGTTCTCTTTTGAGGCTACAAGCTTAGACATACAGGCAACACCAAAGATTTTCCAGTTACAACCTGTTGTTTAGGAAAAACAAGATAATTTTGCACGATGCGAGATTTCTTTAAAACGTGGTTTCTGACAAATTTTGATGAAAGAAAATTCTCCTGTGGGTTCTCTTTTGAGGCTACACGTTTAGACGTACACGTCACACCAAATCTTTTCGAGTTACAGCGTGTTGTTTAGGAGATACAAGCTAATTTTGTACGATGCGTTATTTCTTCTCGTAAAGTGTTTCCAATATGTACTTATTTGTCTTTACTCTGCAAAATTGTATTTCCTTATAACATGGTATACTTACCTATTCTTTTGAGAGAAAACTCTCCTGTGCCTTCTCTTTTGAGGCTCCATGCTTACACATACACGCAACACCAAAACTTTTCGAGTTACAACATGTTGTTTAGGAAAAACAAGATGATTTCGCACGATGCGGGATTTCCTTAAAACGTGGTTTTCTGAAAAATTTTGACGAAAGAAAATTCTCCTGTGGGTTCTCTTTTGAGGCTACACGTTTAGACGTACATGCCATACCAAATCTTTTCGAGTTACAACGTGTTGTTTAGGAGATACAAGTTAATTTTTTACGTTGCGTTAATTCTTTTTGTAAAGTGTTTCCCATACGTACATATTTGTCTTTATTCTGCAACATTGTATTTCCTTATAAGGTGGAATTCATGCATATTCTTTCGAGAGAAAACTATCCTGTGCCTTCCCTTTTGAGGCTACACACTTAGACATACAGGCAACACCAAAGCTTTTCGAGTTACAACGTGTTGTTTATGAAAAACAAGATAATTTCACAAGATGCGGGATTTCCTTAAAACGTGGTTTTAGGAAAAATTTTGACGAAAGAAAATTCTCCTGTGGGTTCTCTTTTGAGGCTACCTGTATAGACGTACACGCCACACCACGTGTTGTTTAGGAGATACAAGCTAATTTTGTACGATGCGTTATTTTTTCTCATAAAGTGTTTCCCTTATGTACATATTTGTCTTTACTCTGCAACACTCTTTTTCCTTATGACATTGTATTCTTACATGTTCTTTCGAGAGAAAACTCTCCTGTGCATTCTCTTTAGAGACTACAATCTCAGATATTCACACAACACCAAAGCTTTTCGAGTTACAACGTGTTGTTAAGGAAAAACAAGATAATTTTGCACGATGTGGGATTTCCTTAAAACGTGGTTTTTTGACAAATTTTGACGAAAGAAAGTTCTCCTGTAGGTTCTCTTTTGAGGCTACACGTGTAGAGGTACGAGCCACACCAAATATTTTTGAGTTACAACGTGTTGTTTAGGAGATACAAGCAAATATTGTATGATGCGTTATTTCATCTCGTAAAGTGTTTCCAATATGTACTTATTTGTCTTTACTCTGCAACAATGTATTTCCTTATAACGTGGTATTCTTACATATTCTTTCGAGGGAAAACTCTCCTGTACATTCTCTTTTGAGGCTAGAAGCTTAGACAAACACGCAACTCCAAAGCTTTTCGAGTTACCACGTGTTGTTTAGGAAAAAGAAGGAAATTTTGCACGATGCGAGATTTCCATAAAACGTGGTTTTCTGAAAAATTTTGACGAAAGAAAATTCTCCTGTGGGTTCTATTTTGATGCTACACGTTTAGACACACACGCCACACCAAATCTTTTCGGGTTATAACGTGTTGTTTAGGAGATACAAGCTAATTTTGTACGATGCGTTATTTCTTCTCTTAAAGATTTCCAATACGTACGTAGTTGTCTTTACTCTGCAACACGGTATTTCCTTATAACGTGGTATTCTTACATATTCTTTCGAGAGAAAACTCTCCTGTGTGTTCTCTTTTGAGGCTACAAGCTTAGAAATACACGCAACACCAAAGCTTTTCGAGTTACAACGTGTTGTTTAGGAAAAACAAGATAATTTCGCACGATGCGAGATTTCCTTAAAATGTGGTTTTCTGACAAATATTGACGAAAGAAAATTCTCCTATGGGTTTTCTTTTGAGGCTACACGTTTAGTCATACATGCCACACCAAGTCTTTTCGAGTTACAACGTGTTGTTGAGGAGATACAAGCTATTTTTTACGATGTGTTATTTTTTCTCATAATGTTAAAGTGTTTCCAATATGTACGTATTTGTCTTTACTCTGCAACACTGTATTTCCTTATAACGTGGTATTCTTACATATTCTTTCTAGAGAAAACTCTCCATTGCCTTCTCTTTTGAGGCTACACGCTAAGACTTACACGCAACACCAAAGCTTTTCGAGTTACAACATGTTGTTTAGGAAAAACAAGATAATTTCACACGATGAGGGATTTCCTTAAAACGTGGTTTTCTGACATATTTTGATGAAAGAAAATTCTCCTGTGGGTTCTCTTTTGAGGCTACACGTTTAGGTGTACATGCCACACCAAATCTTTTCAAGTTACAACGTGCTGTTTAGGAGATACAAGCTAATTTTGTACGATGCATTATTTTTTCTCATAAAGTTTAAGTGTTTCTAATAAGTGCGTATTTGTCTTTACTCTGCAACACTGTATTTCCTTATAACGTGGTATTCTTACATATTCTTTTGAGAGAAAACTCTCCTGTGCCTTCTCTTTTGAGGCTACACGCCTAGACATACACGCAACACCAAAGCTTTTCGAGTTACGATGTGTTGTTTAGGAAAAACAAGATAATTTCGCACAATGCGGGATTTCCTTAAAACACGTTTTTCTGGCAAATTTTGACGAAAAAAAATTCTCCTGTGGGTTCTCTTTTAAGCCTACATGTTTAGTTGTAAACGCCAGACCAAATCTTTTCCATTTACAACATGTTGTTTAGGAGATATAAGCTAATTTTAAATGATGCGTTATTACTTCTCGTAAAGTTTAAGTGTTTCTAATTAGTAGGTATTTGTCTTTACTCTGCCACACTGTATTTCCTTATAACGTGGTATTCTTACATATTGTTTTGAGTGAAAACTCTCCTGTGCCTTCTCTTTTGAGGCTACACGCTTAGACATACACGCAACACCAAAGCTTTTCGAGTTAAGATGTGTTGTTTAGGAAAAACAAGATAATTTTGCACGATGCGGGATTTCCTTATAACATGGTTTTCTGACAAATTTTGATGAAAGAAAATTCTCCTGTGGGTTCTCTTTTGAGGCTACACGTTTAGAATTACACGACACACCAAATCTTTTTAAGTTACAACGTGCTGTTTAGGAGATACAAGCTAAATTTGTATGATAAGTTATTTCTTCTCATAAAGTTTAAGTGTTTCCAATAAGTAAGTATTTGTCTTTACTCTGCAACACTGTATTTCCTTATAACGTGGTATTCTTACATATTCTTTTGAGAGAAAACTCTCCTGTGCCTTCTCTTTTGAGGCTACACGCTTAGACATACACGCAACACCAAATCTTTTCGAGTTACAACGTGTTGATTAGGAAAAACAAGATAATTTCGCACGATGCGAGATTTCCTTAAAACGTGGATTTCTGACAAATTTGGAAGAAAGAAAATTCTCCTGTGGGTTCTCTTTTGAGGCTACACGTTTAGACGTACACGCCACACCAAATCATTTCGAGTTAAAACGTGTTGTTTAGGAGATACAAGCTTGTACGAAGCATTATTTCTTCTCCTAAAATGTTTCCAAAACGTACTTATTTGTCTTTGCTCTGCAACACTGTATTTCCTTATAACGTGGTATTCTTACATATTCTTTCGAGAGAAAAGTCTCCTGTGCCTTCTCTTTTGAGGCTACACGATTAGATATACAAGCAACGCCAAAGCTTTTCGAGTTACGATGTTTTGTTTAGGAAAAACAAGATAATTTCGCACGATGCGGGATTTCCTTAAAACGTGGTTTTCTGATAAATTTTGACGAAAGAAAATTCTCCTGTGGGTTCTCTTTTGATGCTACACGTTTAGACGCACACGCCACACCAAATATTTTCGAGTTACAACGTGTTGTTTAGGAGATACAAGCTAATTTTTTATGATGCGTTATTTCTTCTCCTAAAGTGTTTCCAATACGTATGTACTTGTCTTTACTCTGCAACACTGTAGTTCCTATTTACGTGGTATTCTTACATATTCTTTTGAGAGAAAACTCTCCGTTGCCTTCTCTTTTGAGGCTACACGCTAAGACATACACAAAACACCAAAGCTTTTCGAGTTACAACGTGTTGTTTAGGAATAACCAGATAATTTCGCATGATGCGGGATTTCCTTAAACCGTGGTTTTCTGACAAATTTTGACGCAAGAAAATTCTCCTGTGGGTTCTCTTTTGAGGCTACACGTTTAGAAGTACACGCCACACCAAATCATTTCTAGTTACAACGTGCTGTTAAGAGATACAAGCTAATTTTGCACGACGCATTATTTCTTCTCTTAAAGTTTAAGTGTTTCCAATATGTATGGATTTGTCTTTATTCTGCAACACTGTATTTCCTTATAACGTGGTATTGTTACATATTGTTTCCAGAGAAAACTCTCCTGTGCCTTCTCTTTTGAGGCTACACGCATAGACATACACGCAACACCAAAGCTTTTCGAGTTACAACGTGTTGTTTAGGAAAAACAAGATTTTTCGCACGATGCGTGATTTCCTTAAAACGTGGTTTTGTGACAAATTTTGACGAAAGAAAATTTTCCTGTGGGTACTCTTTTGAGGCTACACCTTTAGACGTACACGCCACACCAAATGTTTTCGAGTTACAATGTGTTGTTTAGGAGATACAAGCTAATTTTTTTACTATGCGTTATTTCTCCTCGTAAAGTGTTTCCAATAAGTACATATTTGTCTTTACTCTGCAACACTGTATTTCTTTATATTGTGGTATTCTTACATATTCTTTCGAGAGAAAACTCTCCAGTGCATTCTCTTTTGAGGCTACATGCTTAGACATACACGCAACACCAAGCTTTTCTAGTAACGACGTGTTGTTTAGGAAAAACAAGATAATTTCGCACGATGCGGGATTTCCTTAAAACGTGGTTTTCTGAAAAATTTTGACGAAAGAAAATTCTCCTGGGGGTTCTCTTTTAAGGCTACACATTTAGACGTACATGCCAAACCAAATCTTTTCGAGTTACAACGTGCTGTTTAGGAGATACAAGCTAATTTTTTATGATAAGTTATTTCTTCTCGTAAAGTTTAAGTGTTTCCAATACGTAAGTATTTGTCTTTAGTCTGTAACACTGTATTTCTTTATAACGTGGTATTCTTACCTATTCTTTTGAGAGAAAACTCTCCTGTGCCTTCTCTTTTGAGGGTACATGCTTAGACAAACACACAACATCAGAGCTTTTCGAGTTACGATGTGTTGTTTTGGAAACACAAGATAATTTCGCACGATGCGGGATTTCCTTAAAAAAATTGTTTTCTGACAAATTTTGACGAAAGAAAATTCTTCTGTGGGTTCTCTTTTGAGGCTACACGTTTAGACGTACATGCCATGCCAAATCATTTCGAGTTACAACGTGTTGTTTAGGAGATACAAGCTAATTTTGTTTGATGCGTTATTTCTTCTCGTAAAGTGTTTCCAATACGTACATATTTTTCTTGACTCTGCAACACTGTATTTCCTAATAACGTGGTATGCTTACATATTCTTTCGAGAGAAAACACTCCTGTGCGTTCTCTTTTGAGGCTACACGCTTAGACATACACTAAACACCAAAGCTTTTCGAGTTACAACGTGTTCTTTAGGAAAAACAAGATAATTTCGCACGATGCGGGATTTCCTTAAAACGTGGTTTTCTGAAAAAATTTTGACGAAAGAAAATTCTCCTGTGGGTTCTCTTTTCAGGCTACATGTTTAGACGTACACGCCATACGAAATCTTTTCGAGTTACAACGTGTAATTTAGGAGATACAACGTAATTTTGTACGATGCGTTATTTCTTCTTGTAAAGTGTTTCGAATACGTACGCATTTGTCTTTACTCTGCAACACTGTATTTCCATATAACGTGATATTCTTACGTATTCTTTCGAGAGAAAACTCTCCTGTGCCTTCTCTTTTGAGGCTACACGCTTAGACATACATACAACACCAAAGCTTTTCGAGTTACAAAGTGTTCTTTAGGAAAAACAAGATAATTTCGCACAATGCGGGATTTCCTTAAAACGTGGTTTTCAGACCAATTTTGACTAAAGAATATTCTCCTGTGGGTTCTCCTTTGAGGCTACACGTTTAGACATACAAGCCACATCAAATCTTTCTGAGTTACAATGTGTTGTTTAGGAGATACAAGCTAATTTTGTATGATGCGTTATTTCTTCTTGTAAAGTGTTTCCAATACGTATGTATTTGCTTTACTCTGCAACACTGTCCTTCCTTATAACGTGGTATTCTTACATATTCTTTCGAGAGAAAACTCTCATGTGCGTTCTCTTTGGGGATACAAGCTTAGACATACACGCAACACCAAAGCTTTTCGAGTGACAACGTGTTGTTTACGAAAAACAAGATAATTTAGCACGATGCGGGATTTCCTTAAAACGTGGTTTTCTGAAAAAAAATTTGACGAAAGAAAACTCTCCTGTGGGTTCTCTTTTGAGGCTACACGTTTAGATGTACACGCCACACCAAATCTTTTCGAGTTACAACGTGTAGCTTAGGAGAAACAAGCTAATTTTGTATGATGCGTTATTTCTTCTTGTAAAGAGTTTCCAATAATTACGTATTTGTCTTTACTCTGCAACACTGTATTTCCTTATAACTTGGTATTCTTACATATTCTTTCAAGAGAAAACTCTCCTGTGCCTTCTCTTTTGAGGCTTCGCGCTTAGACATTCACGCAACAGCAAAGCTTTTCGAGTTACAACGTGTTCTTTAGGAAAACCAAGATAATTTCGCACGATGCGGGATTTCCTTAAAACGTGGTTTTCTGACTAATTTTGACTAAAGAATATTATCCTGTGGGTTCTCCTTTGAGGCCACACGTTTAGACGTACAAGCCACATCAAATCTTTCCGAGTTACAACGTATTGTTTAGGAGATACAAGCTAATTTTGTATGATGCGTTATTTCTTCTTGTACAGTGTTTCCAATACGTATATATTTGCTTTACTCTGCAACACTGTAATTCCTTATAACGTGGTATTCTTACATATTATTTCGAGAGAAAACTCTCCTGTGCCTTCTCTTTTGAGGCTATACGCTTAGACATACACGCAACACCAAAGCTTTTCGAGTGACAACGTGTTGTTTAGGAAAAACAAGGTAATTTCCAACGATGCGGGATTTCCTTAAAACATGGTTTTCAGACAAATTTTGACAAAAGAAAATTCTCCTGTGTGGTTCTCTTTTGAGGCTACACGTTTAGAAGTACACGCCACACCAAATCTTTTCGAGTTACAACGTGCTGTTAGGAGATACAAGCTAATTTTGTATGATGCATTATTTCTTCTCATAAAGTTTAAGTATTTCCAATATGTATGTATTTGTCTTTACTCTGCAACACTGTATTTCCTTATAACGTGGTATTCTTACATATTCTTTGGAGAGAAAACTCTCCTGTGCATTCCCTTTTGTGGCTACATGCTTAGACATACATGCAACACCAAAGCTTTTGGAGTTACAACGTGTTGTTTAGGAAAAATTCTCCTATGGGTTCTCTTTTGAGGCTACACGTTTTGTCATATATGCCGCACCAAATCCTTTCGAGTTACAACGTGTTGTTTAGGAGATACAAGCTATTTTTTACGATGTGTTATTATTTCTCATAAAGTTTAAGTTTTTCCATTACGTACTTATTTGTCTTTACTCTGCAACACTTTATTTCCTTATAACGTGGTATTCTTACATATTCTTTCGAGAGAAAACTCTCCATTGCCGTCTCTTTTGAGGCTACACGCTAAGACTTACACGCAACACCAAAGCTTTTCGAGTTACAACGTGTTGTTTAGGAAAAACAAGATAATTACACACGATGCGGGATTTCCTTAAAACGTGGTTTTCTGACAAATTTTGAGGAAAGAAAATTCTCTTGTGGGTTCTCTTTTGAGGCTACACGTTTAGATATACACGCCACACCAAATCTTTTCAAGTTACAACGTGCTGTTTAGGAGATACAAGCTAATTTTGTATGATGCATCATTTCTTCTCGTAAAGTTTAAGTGTTTCCAATAAGTGCTTATTTGTCTTTACTCTGCAACACTGTATTTCCTTATAATGTGGTATTCTTACATATTCTTTCGAGAGAAAACTCTCCATTGCCGTCTCTTTTGAGGCTACATGCCTAGACATACACGCAACACCAAAGCTTTTCGAGTTACGATGTGTTGTTTAGAAAAAACAAGATATTTTCGAACGATGCGGGATTTCCTTAAAACATGGTTTTCTGACAAATTTTGACGAAGAAAATTCTCCTGTGGGTTCTCTTTTAAGGCTACATGTTTAATTGTAAACGCCACACCACATCGTTTCGAGTTACAACGTGTTGTGTAGGTGATATAAGCTAATTTTGTATGATGCTTTATTTCTTCTCTAATGTTTAAGTGTTTCCAATACATACGTAATTGTCTTTACTCTGCAACACTGTATTTCCTTATAACGTGGTATTCTTACATATTGTTTCGAGAGAAAACTCTCCTGTGCCTTCTCTTTTGAGGCTACATGCTTAGACATACACGCAACACCAAAGCTTTATGCGTTAAGATGAGTTGTTTAGGAAAAAGATAATTTTGCAAGATGCAGGATTTCCTTAAAACATGGTTTTCTGACAAATTTTGACAAAGAAAATTCTCCTGTGGGTTCTCTTTTGAGGCTACACGTTTAGACTTACACGCCACACCAAGTCTTTTCGAGTTACAACGTGTTGTTTAGGAGATACAAGCTAATTTTTTACGATAAGTTATTTCTTCTCGTAAAGTTTAAGTGTTTCCAATACGTATGTATTTGTCTTTATCTGCAACACTGTATTTCCTTATAACGTGGTATTCTTACATATTCTTTCGAGAGAAAACTCTCCTGTGCCTTCTCTTTTGAGGCTACACGGTTAGACATACACGCAACACCAAAGCTTTTCGAATTACAACGTGTTGTTTAGGCAAAACAAGATAATTTGTCACGATGCAGGATTTCCTTAAAACGTGGTTTTCTGACAAATTTTGACGAATGAAAATTCTCCTGTGGGTTCTCTTTTGAGGCTACATGTTTAGACATACACGCCATACCAAATATTTTCGAGTTACAACGTGTTGTTTAGGAGATACAAGCTAATTTTGTACGATGCATTATTTCTACTCCTAAAGTTTCTCCAATGCATACATATTTGTCTTTACTCTGCAAAACTGTATTTCTTTATAACGTGGTATTCTTACATATTCTTTGAGAGAAAACTCTCCTGTGCCTTCTCTTTTGAGGCTACACGCTTAGACATACACACAACACCAAAGCTTTTCGAGTTACAACATGTTGATTAGGAAAAACAAGATAATTTCGCATGATGCGGGATTACCTTAAAACATGGTTTTCTGACAAATTTTGACGAAAGAAAATTATCCTGTCGGTTCTCTTTTGAGGCTACACGTTTAGACGTACACTCCCCACCAAATCTTTTCGAGTTACAACGTGTTGTTTAGGAGATACAAGCTAATTTTTACGATGCGTTATTTCTTCTCGGAACGTGTTTCCAATAAGTATGTATTTGTCTTTACTCTGCAGCATTTGGTTTCCTTATAACGTGGTATTCTTACATATTTTTTCGAGACAAAACTCTCCTGTGCGTTCTCCTTTGAGCTACATGCTAAGACATACTCACAACACCAATGCTTTTCATGTTACAACATGTTGTTTAGGAAAAATAAGATAATTTCGCACGATATGGGATTTCCTTAAAACGTGGTTTTCTGACAAATTTTGACGAAAGAAAATTCTCCTGTAGGTTCTCTTTTGAGGCTAAACGTTTAGATGTACACGCCACACCAAGTCTTTTCGAGTTACAATGTGTTGTTTAGGAGATACAAGCTAATTTTTTAAGATGCGTTATTTCTTCTCATAAACTTTAAGTGTTTCCAATAGGTACGTATTTGTCTTTATTCTGCAAAACTGTATTTCCATATAACGTGGTATTCTTACATATTCTTTTGAGAGAAAACATTCCTGTGCCTTCTCTTTTGAGGCTACACGCTTAGACATACACGCAACACCAAAGCTTTTGAGTTACAACATGTTGTTTAGGAAAAACAAGATAATTTCGCACGATGCGGGATTTCCTTAAAACTTGGTTTTCTGACAAATTTTGATGAAAGAAAATTCTCCTGTGGGTTCTCTTTTGAGGCTACATGTTTAGACATACACGCCACACCAAATCTTTTCGAGTTACAATGTGCTGTTTATGAGATACAAGCTAATTTTTTACGATGCATTTTTTATTCTCGTAAATTTTAAGTGTTTCCAATAGGTACGTATTTGTCTTTACTCTGCAACACTATATTTCCTTATAACGTGGTATTCCTACATATTCTTTCGAGAGAAAACTCTCCTGTGCCTTTGCTTTTGAGGCTACGCGCTTAGACATACACGCAAAACCAAAGCATTTTGTGTTACAACGTGTTGATTAGGAAAAACAAGATAAATTCGCACGATGCCGGATTTCCTTAAAACGTGGTTTTCTGACAAATTTTGACGAAAGAAAATTCTCCTGTGGGTTCTCTTTTGAGGCTACACGTTTAGACGTACAAGCCACTCCAAATCTTTTCGAGTTACAACGTGTTGTTTAGGAGATACAAACTCATTTTGAACGAGGCTTTAATTCTGCTCGTAAAATATTTCCAAAATGTACGTATTTGTCTTTACTTTGCAACACTGTATTTCCTTATAACGTGGTATTCTTACATATTCTTTTGAGAGAAAACTCTCCTTTGCCTTCTCTTTTGAGGCTACAATCTTAGACATACACGCAACACCAAAGCTTTTCGAGTTACAACGTGTTCTTTAGGAAAAACAAGATAATTTCACACGATGCGGGATTTCCTTAAACGTGGTTTTCTGACAAATTTTGACGAAAGAAAATTCTCCTGTGGGTTCTCCTTTGAGGCTACACGTTTAGATGTACACGCCACACCAAATCTTTTCGAGTTACAAAGTGCTGTTTAAGAGATACAACCTAATTTTGTACGATGCGTTATTTCTTCTTGTAAAGTGTTTCCACTATGTATGTATTTGTCTTTACTCTGCCACACTGTATTACCTTATAATGTGGTATTCTTATGTATTCTTTCGAGAGAATACTCTCCTGTGCCTCTTCTTTTTTGATGCTACTCGCTTAGACATACACGCAACAACAAAGCTTTTCGAGTTAAAATTTGTTGTTTAGGAAAAACAAGATAATTTCACACGATGCGTCATTTCCTTAAAACGTGGTTTTGTAAAAAAAATTTGAAGAACGAAAATTCTCCAGTGGGTTCTCATTTGAGGCTACACGTTTAGACGTACACGCCACACCAAATCTTTTCGAGTTACAACGTGTAGTTTAGGAGATACAAGCTAATTTTGTACGATGGGTTATTTCTTCTTGTAAAGTGTTTCCAATATGTACGTATTTGTCTTTACTCTGCAACACAGTATTTCCTTATAACGTGGTATTCTTACATATTCTTTCGAGAAAACTCTCCTGTGCCTTCTCTTTTGAGGCTACATGCTTAGACATACATGCAACACCAAAGCTTTTCGATTTATAACATGTTGTTTAGGAAAAATAAGATAATTTCGCACAATGCGGGATTTCTTTAAAACGTGGTTTCTGACAAATTTTGATGAATGAAAATTTTCCTGTGCGTTCTCTTTGAGGCTACACGTTTAGACGTACACGCCACACCAAATCTTTTCGAGTTACAACGTGCTGTTTAGGAGATACAAACTAATTTTGTACGATGCATTATTTCTTCTCATATAGTTTAAGTGTTTCCAATATGTACGTATTTGTCTTTTCTCTACAACATTGTATTTCCTTATAACGTGTTATTCTTACATATTCTTTTGAGAGAAAACTCTCCTGTGCCTTCTCTTTTGAGGCTACACTCTTAGACATACACGCAATACGAACGCTTTTCGAGTTACAACATGTTGTTTAGGAAAAACAAGATAATTTCCCCCGATGCGGGATTTCCTTAAAACGTGGTTTTCTGACAAATATTGACAAAAGAAAATTCTCCTGTGGGCTCTCTTTTGAGGCTACACGTTGAGACATACACGCCACACCAAATCTTTTCGAGTTACAACGTGTTGTTTAGGAGATACAACCTAATTTTGTAAGATGCGTTATTTCTTCTCGTAAAGTGTTTCCAGTACATACGTACTTCTCTTTACTCTGTAACACTGTATTTCCTTATAACGTGGTATTCTTACATATTCTTTTGAGAGAAAACTCTCCTGTGCCTTCTCTTTTGAAGCTACACGCTTAGACATACACACAACACCAAAGCGTTTCGGGTTACAACGTGTTGTTTAGGAAAAACAAGATAATTTCGCGCGAAGCTGGATTTCCTTAAAACGTGGTTTTCAGACAAATTTTGACAAAAGAAAATTCTCCTGTGGGTTCTCTTTTGAAGGCTACACGTTTAGACGTACATGCCACACGAAATCTTTTTGAGTTACAACGTGTTGTTTAGGAGATATCACCTAATTTTTTAAGATGCGTTATTTCTTCTCTTAAAGTGTTTCCAATACGTAAGTATTTGTCTTTACTCTGCAACACTGTATTTCCTTATAACGTGGTATTCTTACATATTCTTTCGAGAGAAAACTCTCCTGTGCCTTCTCTTTTGAGGCTACACGCTTAGACATACATGCAACACCAAAGATTTTCGAGTTACAATGTGTTGTTTAGGAAAAACAAGATAATTTCCCACAATGCGGGATTTCCTTATAATGTGGTTTTCTGACAAATTTTGACGAAAGAAAATTCTCCTGTGGGTTCTCTTTTGAGGCTACACGTTTAGACGTACACGCCACACCAAATCTTTTCGAGTTACAACGTGTTGTTTATGAGATACAAGCTAATTTTTTACGATGCATTTTTTATTCTCGTAAAGTTTAAGTGTTTCCAATAGGTACTTATTTGTCTTTACTCTGCAACACTGTATTTCCTTATAACGTGGTGTTCTTACGTATTCTTTCAAGAGAAAACTCTCCTGTGCCTTCTCTTTTGAGGCTACACGCTTAGACATACACGCAACACCAAAGCTTTTCGAGTTACAACTTGTTGATTAGGAAAAACAAGATAATTTCTCACGATGCGGGATTTCATCAAAACTTTGTTTTGTGACAAATTTTGACGAAAGAAATTTCTCCTGTGTGTTCTCTTTTGAGGCTACACATTTAGACGTACATGCCACACCAAATATTTTCGAGTACAATGTGTTGTTTAGGAGTTACAAGCTAATTTTGTACGATGTGTTATTTCTTCTCGTAAAGTGTTTCCAATATATACATATTTGTCTTTACTCTGCAGCACTGTATTTAATAATAATGTGGTATTCTTACATATTCTTTCGAGAGAAAACTCTCCTGTGTGTTCTCTTCTGAAGCTACACGCTTAAATATACACGCAACACCAAAGCTTTTCGAGTTACAACGTGTTGTTTAGGAGATACAAGCTAATTTTTTACGATGCGTTATTTCTTCTCATAAAGTGTTTCCAACATGTACCTATATGTCTTTACTCTGCAACACTGTATTTCCATATAACTTGGTATTATTACATATTCTTTCGAGAGAAAACTCTCCTGTGACTTCTCTTTTGAGGCTGCACGCTTAGACATAGACAGAACACCAAAGCTTTTCGAGTTACAACGTGTTGTTTAGGAAAAACAAGATAATTTCGCATGTTGCGGGATTTCCTTAAAACGTGGTTTTCTGAAAAAAAATTGACGAAAGAAAATTCTCCTGTGGGTTCTCTTTTGAGGCTACACGTTTAGACATACAAGCTACACCAAATCTTTTCAAGTTACAACGTGTAGTTTAAGAGATACAAGCTAATTTTTATGATGCGTTATTTCTTCTTGTAAAGTCTTTCCAATACGTACATGTTTGTCTTTACTCTGCAACACTGTATTTCCTTATAATGTGGTATTCTTACATATTCTTTCGAGAGAAAACTCTCCTGCGCCTTCTGTTTTGAGGCTACACGCTTAGACATACACGCAACACCAAAGCTTTTCGAGATACGATGTGTTGTTTAGGAAAAACAAGATAATTTCGCACGATTTGGGATTTCCTTAAAACGTGGTTTTCTGACAAATTTTGATGAAAGAAAATTCTCCTGTGATTTCTCCTTTGAGGCTACATATTTAAACGTACAGGCCACACCAAATCTTTTCGAGTTACAACGTGTTGTTTAGGAGATGCAAGCTAATTTTGTAAGATGCGTTATTTCTTCTAGTAAAGTGTTTCCAATACGTATTTGTCTTTACTCTGCAATACTGTATATCCTTATAACGTGGTATTGTTACATATTCTTTCAAGAGGAAACTCTCCTGTGCCTTCTCTTTTGAGGCTACATGCTTAGACATACACGCAACACCAAAGCTTTTCGAGTTATAACACTTTGTTTAGGAAAAACAAGATAATTTCGCACGATGCGGGATTTCCTTAAAACGTTGTTTTCTGACAAATTTGGACGACAGAAAATTCTCCTGTTGGTTCTCTTTTGAGGCTACACGTTTAGACGTACATGCCACACCAAATGTTTTCGAGTTACAAAGTGTTGTTTAGGCGATACAAGCTAATTTTGTACGAGGCGTTATTTCTTCTTGTAAAGTGTTTCCAATACGTATGTATTTGTCTTTACTCTGCAACAATGTATTTCCTTATAACGTGGTATTCTTACATATTTCCTAGCGTTGTAACGCTAAATGCTTTGGTGTTGCGTGTATGACTAAGTTTGTAGCCTCAAAAGAGAATGCACAAGAGAGTTTTCTATCGAAAGAATATGTAAGAATACCACCTTATAAGGAAATACAGTGTTGCAGAGTAAAGACAAAAACGTACGTATTGGAAACACTTTATGAGAAGAAATAACGCATCGTACAAAATTAGCTTGTATCTCCTAAACTACACGTTGTAACTCGAAAAGCTTCGGTGTTGCGTGTATGTCTAAGCATGTAGCCTCAAAATAGAAGGTACAGGAGAGTTTTCTCTCGAAAGAATATGTAAGAATACCACGTTATAAGGAAATACAGTATTGCAGAGTAAAGACAAATACATACCTATTGGAAACACTTTACGAGAAGAAATAACGCTTCTAACAAAATTAGCTTGTATCTCCTATACAACACGTTGTAACTCGAAAAGATTTGGTGTGTCGTGTACGTCTAAACGTGTAGCCTCAAAAGAGAACCAACAGGAGAATTTTCTTCCGTCAAAATTTGTCAGAAAACCACGTTTTATGGAAATCCCGCATCGTGAGAAATTATCTTATTTTTCCTAATCAACATGTTGTAACACGAAATGCTTTGGTTTTGCCTGTATGCCTAAGCGTGTACCCTCAAAAGAGAAGGCACAGGAGAGTTTTCTCTCGAAAGAATATGTAAGAATACCACGTTATAAGAAAATACAATGTTGCAGAGTAAAGACAAATACGTACGTATTGGAAACACTTTACGAGAAGAAATAAAGCATCATACAAAATTAGCTTGTATCTCCTAAACAACACGTTGCAACTCGAAAGGTTTTGGTGTGGCGTGTACGTCTAAATGTGTAGCCTCAAAAGAGAACCAACAGCAGAATTTTCTTTCGTCAAACTTTTTCAGAAAACCACGTTTTAAGGATATCCCGCATCGTGCAAAATTATCTTATTTTTCCTTATCAACACGTTGTAACACGAAATGCTTGGATTTTGCCTGTATGTCTAAGCATGTAGCCTCAAAAGAGAAGGCACAGGAGAGTTTTCTCTCGAAAGAATATGTAAGAATACCACGTTATAAGGAAATACAGTGTTGCAGAGTAAAGACAAATACATACGTATTGGAAACACTTTACGAGAAGAAATAAAGCATCCTACAAAATTAGCTTTTATCTCCTAAACAACAAGTTGTAACTCGAAAAGTTTTGGTGTGGCGTGTACGTCTAAACGTGTAGCCTCAAAAGAGAACCCACAGGAGAATTTTCTCTCGTCAAAATTTTTCAGAAAAGCACGTTTTAAGGAAATCCAGCATCGTGTGAAACGATCTTGTTTTTCCGAAACAACACGTCGAAACTCGAAAAGCTTTGGTATTGCGTGTATGGGTAAGCGTGTAGCCTCAAAAGAGTAGGCACAGGAGAATTATCTCTCGAATGAATATGTAAGCATACCACGTTAAAAGGAAATACAGTGTTGCAGAGTAAAGACAAATACGTACTTATTGGAAACACTTTAAGAGAAGAAATAACGCATCGTACAAAATTAGCTTGTATCTCCTAATCAACACGTTGTAACTCGAAAAGATTTGGTGTGGCGTGTACGTCTAAACGTGTAGCCTCAAAAGAGAACCCACAGGAGAATTTTCTTTCGTCAAAATTTGTCAGAAAACCAAGTTTGGAGGAAATCCCGTATCGTGGGAAATTATCCTGTTTTTCCTAAACAACACGTCGTAACTCGAAAAGCTTTCGTGTTGCGTGTCTGTCTAAGTGTGTAGCCTCAAAAGAGAAGGCACAGGAGAGTTTTCTCTTGAAAGAATATGCAAGAATACTATGTTATAAGGAAATACAGTGTTGCAGAGTAAAGACAAATACGTACTTATTGGAAACACTTTACGAGAAGAAATAACGCATCGCAAAAATTAGATTGTATCTCCTAAACAACACGTTGTAACTCGAAAATATTTGGTGTGACGTGTACTTCTAAACGTGTAGCCTCAAAAGAGAAGCCAAGGAGAATTTTCTTTCATCAAAATTTGTCAGAAATCCACGTTTTAAGGAAATCCCGCATCGTGCGAAATTATCTTGTTTTTCCTAAACAACATGTTGTAACTCGAAAAGCTTTGGTGTTGCGTGTATGTCTAAGCGTGTAGCCTCAAAATAGAACACTCAGGAGAGTTTTCTCTCGAAAGAATATGTAAGAATACCACCTTATAAGGAAATACAGTGTTGCAGAGTAAATACAAATACGTACCTATTGGAAACACTTTACGAAGTGAAATAATGCATCTTAAAAAATCAGCTTGTATCTCCTAAACAGCACGTTGTAACTCGAAAAGCTTTGGTGTTGCGTGTATGTCTTAACGTGTAGCCTCAAAAGAGAACCCACAGGAGAATTTTCTTTAATCAACATTTTTTCAGAAAACCACATTTTAAGGAAATCCCGCATCGTGCGAAATTATCTTGTTTTTCCAAAACAACACGTTGTAACTCAAAAAGCTTTGGTGTTGCGTGTATGTCTAATCGTGTAGCCTCAAAAGAGAAGGCACAGGAGAGTTTTCTCTTGAAGGAATAAGTAAGAATATCACGTTATAAGGAAATACAGTGTTGCAGGGTAAAGACAAATACACAAGTATTGGAAACACTTTACGAGAAGAAATCATGCATCGTACAAAATTAGCTTGTATCTCCTAAACAACACGTTGTAACTCGAAATGATTTGGTGTGACGTGTACTTCTAAACATGTAGCCTCAAAAGAGAACCCACAGGAGAATTTTCTTTTGTAAAAATTTGTCAGAGAACCACGTTTTAAGGAAATCCCGCATCGTGTTAAATTATCTTGTTTTTCCTAAACAACACGTTGGAACTCGAAAAGCTTTGGTGTTGCGTGTATGTCTAAGTGTGTAGCCTCAAAAGAAAACGTACAGGACAGTTTTCTCTCGAAAGAATATGTAAGAACACCATGTTATAAGGAAACACAGTGTTGCAGAGTAAAGACAAATA
This sequence comes from Apodemus sylvaticus, assembly GCF_947179515.1. Lineage (NCBI taxonomy): Eukaryota > Metazoa > Chordata > Mammalia > Rodentia > Muridae > Apodemus > Apodemus sylvaticus. The sequence continues at coordinate 118,485 of NW_026263020.1, forward strand.
CGTACGTATTGGAAACACTTTACAAGAAGAAATAACGCATAGTACAAAATTAGGTTGTATCTCCTAAACAACACGTTGTAACTCGAAAGGATTTGGTGTGGCGTGTATATCTAAACTTGTAGCCTCAAAAGAGAACCCACAGGAGAATTTTCTTTCATAAAATTTTGTCAGAAAACCACGTTTTAAGGAAATCCCGCTTCGTGCGAAATTATCTTGTTTTTCCTAAACAACATGTTGTAACTAGAAAAGTTTGGTGTTGCGTGTATGTCTAAGCGTGTAGCCTCAAAAGAGAATGCACAGGAGAGTTTTATCTCGAAAGAATATGTACGAATACTACGTTATAAGGAAATACAGTGTTGCAGAGTAAAGACAAATACATATATATTGTAAACACTTTACGAGAAGAAATAACGCATCGTACAAAATTAGCTTGTATCTCCTAAACAACACGTTGTAACTCGAAAATATTTGGTGTGGCATGTACGTCTAAATGTGTAGCCTCAAAAGAGAACCAACTGCAGAATTTTCTTTCGTCAAAATTTGTCAGAAAACCACGTTTTAAGGAAATCCCGCATCGTGCGAAATTATCTTGTTTTTCTTAATCAACACGTTATAACGCGAAAAGCTTTGGTGTTTTGTGTATGTGTATGCATGTAGCCTCAAAAGAGAAGGCACAGGAGAGTTTTCTCTTGAAAGAATATGTAAGAATACCACGTTATAAGGAAATACAGTGTTGCAGAGTAAAGACAAATATGTACTTATTGGAAACACTTTACGAGATGATATAACGCATCGCATAAATTAGATTGTATCTCCTAAACAACATGTTGTAACTCGAAAGGATTTGGTGTAACGTGTACTTCTAAATGTGTAGCCTCAAATGAGAACCCACTGGAGAATTTTCTTTCTTCAAAATTTGTCAGAAAACCACGTTTTAAGGAAATCCCGCATCGTGCGAAATTATCTTGTTTTTCCTAAACAACATGTTGTAACTCGAAAAGCTTTGGTGTTGCGTGTATGTATAAGCGTGTAGCCTCAAAAGAGAACACACAGGAGAGTTTTCTCTCGAAATAATATGTAAGAATACCACCTCATAAGGAAATACAGTGTTGCAGAGTAAAGACAAAAACGTACCTATTGGAAACACTTTATGAAGAGAAATAACGCATCTTACAAAATTAGCTTGTATCTCCCAAACAGCACGTTGTAACTCGAAAAGCTTTGGTGTTGCGTGTATGTCTTAACGTGTAACCTCAAAAGAGAACCCACAGGAGAATTTTCTTTAGTCAACATTTTTTCAGAAAACCACGTTTTAAGGAAATCCCGCATCGTGCGAAATTATCTTGTTTTTCCAAAACAACACGTTGTAACTCAAAAAGCTTTGGTGTTGCGTGTATGTCTAATCGTGTAGCCTCAAAAGTGAAGGCACAGGAGAGTTTTCTCTTGAAGGAATAAGTAAGAATACCACGTTATAAGGAAATACAGTGTTGCAGAGTAAAGACAAATACGTAAGTATTGGAAACACCTTACGAGAAGAAATAACGCATCGTTCAAAATTAGCTTGTATCTCCTAAACACACGTTGTAACTCGAAAATATTTGGTGTGACGTGTACTTCTAAGCGTGTAGCCTCAAAAGAGAACCCACAGGAGAATTTTCTTTCGTAAAAATTTGTCAGAAAACCACGTTTTAAGGAAATCCCGCATCATGCGAAATTATCTTGTTTTTCCTAAACAACAGGTTGGAACTCGAAAAGCTTTGGTGTTGCGTGTATGTCTAAGTGTGTAGCCTCAAAGGAAATGCTCAGGACATTTTTCTCTCGAAAGAATATGTAAGAATACCACGTTATAAGGAAATACATTGTTGCAGAGTAAAGACAAATAGGTACGTATTGGAAACAATTTAAAAGTAGAAATAACCCATAGTACAAAATTAGGTTGTTTCTCCTAAACAACACGTTGTAACTCGAAAGGATTTGGTGTGGCGTGTACATCTAAACTTGTAGCCTCAAAAGAGAACCCACAGGAGAATTTTCTTTCATAAAATTTTGTCTGAAAACCACGTTTTAAGGAAATCCCGCATCGTGCGACATTATCTTGTTTTTCCTAAACAGCATGTGGTAACTGGAAAAGCTTTGGTGTTGCGTGTATGTCTAAGCGTGTAGCCTCAAAAGAAAATGCACAGGAGAGTTTTATCTCGAAAGAATATGTAAGAATACTACGTTATAAGGAAATACAGTGTTGCAGAGTAAAGACAAATACATATATATTGTAAACACTTTACGAGAAGAAATTACGCATCGTAAAAATTAGCTTGTATCTCCTAAACAACACGTTGTAACTCGAAATATTTGGTGTGGCGTGTACGTCTAAACGTGTAGCCTCAAAAGAGAACCCACAGGAGAATTTTCTTTAGTCAACATTTTTTCAGAAAACCACGATTTAAGGAAATCCCGCATCGTGCGAAATTATCTTGTTTTTCCTAAACAAAAAGTTGTAACTCAAAAAGCTTTGGTGTTGCGTGTATGTCTAAGCGTGTAGCATCCTTATAACATGGTATGCTTACATGTTCTTTCGAGAGAAAACTCTCCTGTGCCTACTCTTTTGAGGCTACACGCTTACCCATAAACACAACACCAAAGCTTTTCCAGTTACGACGTGTTGTTTAGGAAAAACAAGATCATTTAGCACTATGCCGGATTTCCATAAAACGTGCTTTTCTGACAAATTTTGAGGAAAGAAAATTCTCCTGTGGGTTCTCTTTTGAGGCTACATGTTTAGACGTACACGCCACATCAAATCTTTTCGAGTTACAACTTGTTGTTTAGGAGATACAAGCTAATTATGTACGATGCTTTATTTCTTCTCTTAAAGTGTTTCCAATACGTACGTATTTGTCTTTAATCTGCAACATTGTATTTCCTTATAACGAGGTATTCTTACATATTCTTTTGAGAGAAAACTCTCCTGTGCCTACTCTTTTGAGGCTACACGCTTAGACATACAGGCAAAACCAAAGCATTTCATGTTACACCGTGTTGATTAGGAAAAGTAAGATAATTTCGCACGATGCGGGATTTCCTTAAAACGTGGTTTTCTGACAAATTTTGATGAAAGAAAATTCTCCTGTTGGTTCACTTTTGAGGCTACACGCTAAGACATACACGCAATACCAAAGCTTTTCGAGTGACAACGTGTTTTTTAGGAAAAACATGATAATTTCGCACGATGCGGGATTTCCTTAAAACGTGGTTTTCTGAAAAATTTTGACGAAAGAAAATTCTCCTGTGGGTTCTGTTTTTAGGCTACACCTTTAGACATACACACCACACCAAATCTTTTCGAGTTACAACGTGTAGTTTAGGAGATACAAGCTAATTTTTACGATGCGTTATTTCTTCTTGTAAAGTGTTTCCAATACTTATGTATTTGTCTTTACTCTGCAACACTGTATTTCCTTATATCGTGGTATTCTTACATATTCTTTCGAGAGAAAACTCTGCTGTGCCTTCCCTTTTGAGGCTACATGCTTAGTCATACACGCAACACCAAAGCTTTTCGAGATACAATGTGTTGTTTAGGAAAAACTAGATAATTTCCCCCATGCGGGATTTCCATAAAACGTGGATTTCTGACAAATTTTGACGAAAGAATATTCTCCTGTGGGTTCTCTTTTGAGGCTACACATTTAGCTGTACACGCCACACCAAATCTTTTCGACTTACAACGTGTTCTTTAGGAGATACAAGTTAATTTTGTACGATGCGTTATTTCTTCTCTTGAAGTGTTTCCAATAAGTATGTATTTGTCTTTACTCTGCAACACTGTATTTCCTTATAACGTGCTATTCTTACATATTCTTTCAAGAGAAAACTCTCCTGTGCCTTCTCTTTTGAGACTACACACTTAGACATACAGGCAAAACCAAAGCATTTCGTGTTACAACGTGTTGATTAGGAAAAATAAGATAATTTCGCACGATGCAGGATTTCTTTAAAACGTGGTTTTCTGACAAATTTGACGAAAGAAAATTCTCCTGTTGGTTCTCTTTTGAGGCTACATGTTTAGACGTACACGCCACACCAAATTTTTTCGAGTTACCACTTGTTGTATAGGAGATACAAGCTAATTTTGTATGAAGCGATATTTCTTCTCGTAAAGTGTTTCCAATACATACGTATTTGTCCTTACTCTGCAACACTGTATTTCTTTATAACGTGGTATTCTTACATATTCTTTCGAGATAAAACTCTCCTGTACATTCTCTTTTGAGGCTATATGCTTAGACATACACGCAACACCAAAGATTTTCGCGTTACAATGTGTTGATTAGAAAAAACAAGATAATTTCGCACGATGCGGGATTTCCTTAAAACATGGTTTTCTGACAAATTTTGAAGAAAGAAAATTCTCCTGTGGGTTCTCTTTTGAGGCTACACGTTTAGACGTACACGCCACACCAAATCTTTTCGAGTTACAACGTGTAGTTTAGGAGATACAAGCTAATTTTTACGATGCCTTATTTCTTCTCTTAAAGTGTTTCCAATATGTATGTATTTGTCTTTACTCTGCAACACTGTATTTCCTTATAATGTGGTATTCTTACATATTCTTTCGAGAGAAAACTCTCCTGCGCCTTCTGTTTTGAGGCTACACGCTTAGACATACACGCAACACCAAAGCTTTTCGAGATACGATGTGTTGTTTAGGAAAAACAAGATAATTTCGCACGATTTGGGATTTCCTTAAAACGTGGTTTTCTGACAAATTTTGATGAAAGAAAATTCTCCTGTGATTTCTCCTTTGAGGCTACATATTTAAACGTACAGGCCACACCAAATCTTTTCGAGTTACAACGTGTTGTTTAGGAGATGCAAGCTAATTTTGTAAGATGCGTTATTTCTTCTAGTAAAGTGTTTCCAATACGTATTTGTCTTTACTCTGCAATACTGTATATCCTTATAACGTGGTATTGTTACATATTCTTTCAAGAGGAAACTCTCCTGTGCCTTCTCTTTTGAGGCTACATGCTTAGACATACACGCAACACCAAAGCTTTTCGAGTTATAACACTTTGTTTAGGAAAAACAAGATAATTTCGCACGATGCGGGATTTCCTTAAAACGTTGTTTTCTGACAAATTTGGACGACAGAAAATTCTCCTGTTGGTTCTCTTTTGAGGCTACACGTTTAGACGTACATGCCACACCAAATGTTTTCGAGTTACAAAGTGTTGTTTAGGCGATACAAGCTAATTTTGTACGAGGCGTTATTTCTTCTTGTAAAGTGTTTCCAATACGTATGTATTTGTCTTTACTCTGCAACAATGTATTTCCTTATAACGTGGTATTCTTACATATTTCCTAGCGTTGTAACGCTAAATGCTTTGGTGTTGCGTGTATGACTAAGTTTGTAGCCTCAAAAGAGAATGCACAAGAGAGTTTTCTATCGAAAGAATATGTAAGAATACCACCTTATAAGGAAATACAGTGTTGCAGAGTAAAGACAAAAACGTACGTATTGGAAACACTTTATGAGAAGAAATAACGCATCGTACAAAATTAGCTTGTATCTCCTAAACTACACGTTGTAACTCGAAAAGCTTCGGTGTTGCGTGTATGTCTAAGCATGTAGCCTCAAAATAGAAGGTACAGGAGAGTTTTCTCTCGAAAGAATATGTAAGAATACCACGTTATAAGGAAATACAGTATTGCAGAGTAAAGACAAATACATACCTATTGGAAACACTTTACGAGAAGAAATAACGCTTCTAACAAAATTAGCTTGTATCTCCTATACAACACGTTGTAACTCGAAAAGATTTGGTGTGTCGTGTACGTCTAAACGTGTAGCCTCAAAAGAGAACCAACAGGAGAATTTTCTTCCGTCAAAATTTGTCAGAAAACCACGTTTTATGGAAATCCCGCATCGTGAGAAATTATCTTATTTTTCCTAATCAACATGTTGTAACACGAAATGCTTTGGTTTTGCCTGTATGCCTAAGCGTGTACCCTCAAAAGAGAAGGCACAGGAGAGTTTTCTCTCGAAAGAATATGTAAGAATACCACGTTATAAGAAAATACAATGTTGCAGAGTAAAGACAAATACGTACGTATTGGAAACACTTTACGAGAAGAAATAAAGCATCATACAAAATTAGCTTGTATCTCCTAAACAACACGTTGCAACTCGAAAGGTTTTGGTGTGGCGTGTACGTCTAAATGTGTAGCCTCAAAAGAGAACCAACAGCAGAATTTTCTTTCGTCAAACTTTTTCAGAAAACCACGTTTTAAGGATATCCCGCATCGTGCAAAATTATCTTATTTTTCCTTATCAACACGTTGTAACACGAAATGCTTGGATTTTGCCTGTATGTCTAAGCATGTAGCCTCAAAAGAGAAGGCACAGGAGAGTTTTCTCTCGAAAGAATATGTAAGAATACCACGTTATAAGGAAATACAGTGTTGCAGAGTAAAGACAAATACATACGTATTGGAAACACTTTACGAGAAGAAATAAAGCATCCTACAAAATTAGCTTTTATCTCCTAAACAACAAGTTGTAACTCGAAAAGTTTTGGTGTGGCGTGTACGTCTAAACGTGTAGCCTCAAAAGAGAACCCACAGGAGAATTTTCTCTCGTCAAAATTTTTCAGAAAAGCACGTTTTAAGGAAATCCAGCATCGTGTGAAACGATCTTGTTTTTCCGAAACAACACGTCGAAACTCGAAAAGCTTTGGTATTGCGTGTATGGGTAAGCGTGTAGCCTCAAAAGAGTAGGCACAGGAGAATTATCTCTCGAATGAATATGTAAGCATACCACGTTAAAAGGAAATACAGTGTTGCAGAGTAAAGACAAATACGTACTTATTGGAAACACTTTAAGAGAAGAAATAACGCATCGTACAAAATTAGCTTGTATCTCCTAATCAACACGTTGTAACTCGAAAAGATTTGGTGTGGCGTGTACGTCTAAACGTGTAGCCTCAAAAGAGAACCCACAGGAGAATTTTCTTTCGTCAAAATTTGTCAGAAAACCAAGTTTGGAGGAAATCCCGTATCGTGGGAAATTATCCTGTTTTTCCTAAACAACACGTCGTAACTCGAAAAGCTTTCGTGTTGCGTGTCTGTCTAAGTGTGTAGCCTCAAAAGAGAAGGCACAGGAGAGTTTTCTCTTGAAAGAATATGCAAGAATACTATGTTATAAGGAAATACAGTGTTGCAGAGTAAAGACAAATACATACTTATTGGAAACACTTTACGAGAAGAAATAACGCATCGCAAAAATTAGATTGTATCTCCTAAACAACACGTTGTAACTCGAAAATATTTGGTGTGACGTGTACTTCTAAACGTGTAGCCTCAAAAGAGAAGCCAAGGAGAATTTTCTTTCATCAAAATTTGTCAGAAATCCACGTTTTAAGGAAATCCCGCATCGTGCGAAATTATCTTGTTTTTCCTAAACAACATGTTGTAACTCGAAAAGCTTTGGTGTTGCGTGTATGTCTAAGCGTGTAGC